>NC_068306.1:32344972-32644972 GCF_025860055.1 Xyrauchen texanus | reverse complement strand
CTGTTAGACAAACAAAACTGTGGTTGGAAGTCTGAGGTGACAATGGTTTGCTGGAAGATTTGTAACAGAGACTGGAGCTTATACTGTAGATATATATGTTGTGAAACAGTCTGTGGAAGCAGACTGTATATTCGACAAAATCAAAACAAAACCAACCTTTATGTGTTACAGGGAACAGCTTATGCAAATTACAGGCCATGATATGTATTATGGCCTATTAGAGGTATTACATAAACTTGATAAAAAGCAACAAAAATTTTCAGAGAATTAATGTTATTGCACTTAACTGATAATGTTGGCTTGAAAAACACATTAGGAAGTTTAATTGAGCTTGAAATTATGCTCGTGCCTAGAGACTGCAATAGCAAGATGTTCAATGAGAAAAGTTATATTTTGTTATTATTCTGCTCTCACCCAAAACCGATTAGATGCAGATTTTATGCTGCCTTCATGAGATTTATGGATCTTTAACATTTCAGTCACAATTCTCTTGCATTGTATGGAGCTACAGAGCTGAACTATTCTTTTAAAAATATTTGTTTGTGTTCTGCGGGAGAAAGAAATTCTTACACATCTAGGATGGCTCGAGGATGAGTAAATGATAAGAGAATTTTAAATTTTGGGTGAAATATTCCTTTCCATTTTCACCTATAGAGCAAAGATGACATTCAGGTCATGTTTTAGAGCTGAATTCACTAGCAGAGCAACTGCCATTGAGATGGAACTGATATATCTTATATATAGATATATATGTATATATATATATATATATATATATTTTTTTTTTTTTTTTTTTTTTTTTTTTATTTTGACTTATATGCCATATATGGATTTTCTTCCCATGGAGTACATTCTAGGATTGCCTTCCATTTGATGGATACATGCAATGCTGCCTTTGATTTTGGCCAAATACTCAGACATTGTTAATAAAATTATCTCTTTTTGTAATCTTTTTTGCCTTTCATTTCGGTTGTTTGATTTTCTTTTATTGATAATACATAGCTTACATGGTTAACCTCGAGCATTCAACACAACACAGGATGAGACACGTACAGGCCACAGCTTTGACCTCCCATCTCTGTTTTGACCCTAACTATAGTTTTCGTCCTCTACAATCTTCCTTCGACTTCCATTGAAAGGGTTTGATTTGTTTTGTACTATCAAACACCTCACTCTTTCTCCTCATTCTCCTTGTTTTTATCTTTTTATTCTTCCCCATAGTCTTTTTTTCTATACTCTTCTCTTCTCCATCATCAGTTCCAGCAAGCTCTGTATCTTTAAGGATATTCTCAGACTGATGCCCTCTGGGCTTTATATGTTTTTCTACTATACTCTATTTTCCCACTTGCACTCTGACTGATGCCAAAACAGAAGAATTTCTGATATGCATGTTACTTAAAGTACCTTGTCTCTCCATACCTCAATCAAAGCAAGCGTGAGCAAATATCCCCTGCTGCCCATTTTAGTAATTGTGTCTAATCTAGTTCTTATTCACCATTGGGTACACACCATCTTGTTTAGTTAGTTTAGTTGGTTGAGCAGCTGGTCTCCTAGCCTGACCAACTGACAAGTGACCAAAACCCCTCAAAAACCAGCAAAACTGACCAGCCTGGTTTTACATAGGGAATGTAAATAAGATGCCTTAAAATACTGTCTAGGTAGGTAGCTCACAAGGTTTTGGAACAGAGCTATTGTGTTAGGTTTAGATCTGGAGACTGTTATGTTTGATGTAATAGTGTTATTATAATACTTGTAAGGTATGGCGGAGGATCAGTGGCCTTAACAGATTCACGAACAAACAAGAACTTACTGTTAAAAACTCCCCTAATTACTGAAATAGCGCCAACCAGTCTCCACAAGCACAATAAATGCATTGACAAAGAGACAATGAACTATTGACAGAGAACCGCATGTGACATCCGCATGCTCACCACGTGCTTATCGTGTGGACAGGAAGGGGGAAACTTTGAACATAACAATGTGTGTGTGTGTGTTTTTCAGTTAAACACAGAACTGCATATTGCTAATGAAATACGTGTAATCCCTGTATGTTGTGTATTTCTGAGGTATATCAAACTCGTTAGAACTGTTTCGTTGTGTGTTTTAAACTCTGAGGCCTCATATTTAATAGCCTCAGTGTATATTCCCTTTCCAAATATACTTTTCTTGGTATCAAATTAAACCTTACAATTTGGCCTAGCTAAATTCGAATATAAGAATGATATTACGTTATGTTTTGCCATCTTTTGAGTCATTCAGCACAAAATCTCTTACCGTCATAAACCCAGCCAGAAACATGCAAATGAGCCGTGACGGAACAAAGGAATCATTCTCCTGTCCCAATGGAAGGAGAATTTTACGACCTCCAAAGGAATGTTCAGAGAAGTGCTGACCCTCACTTCATTCTCTTACTGAGAAAGAGAAATTATCCCTGTTAATCCTATATATATATTCTATATATCCATGTGATAAATATTGACATGTATCTAATGTGCCATCTCACATTTTCCCTTAAATGTGCTTGATCTATGATTTCTTGCAAACTAATGGGTTAATGTTTCAGACTTTGCATACTATGGTTAACCAAAATCATATGTGTGGCATATTTGGTCTCTATAACTTGGTATTTTGAAGATTGAAATGACTGTGTACATGATATGTCGATAACAGCAACATATTAGTATTACAAGTATATTTCCTATTTTCTTTCTTGCACATGCAATGGGCAATTTTACAACAAAGAGCAATAAACCAAATTCCCACCTAGAACTCAAACCCTTCTTATTGGTCGAGCCAATGAGAGGTGGGACCTGTTTCCTGAGGGTATAAAATTGCTGCGCCCACTTCCTCTCTCTCTCTCCCTTCTCTTGTCGCTTATCTCTTGCTTTCTGGTTCTCTGAGCCTTGTGCTCTCTCACTCTCTCGCTGAATGATGCCAAACTAGAAGGCCCCAAGGACTCCCAAGCGTGCGCCAGGCTACGTACGGCCTTGTCTTTCCATTCACCAAAGATATCAAGACAACATCATCAAAGATCAACTGGAGCCTCAACAAATTGCATCAGGACAGTTTAATTCAAATGGGACATGCAAGTATCAAACTTAGTCTCATTATTTGATACATTAAGTATCCTTAACCCCTTTCTAAAAGGGCGTGTCAGAACTAATATGATGGTTTGCTCAGGCTGTTGATCTGCTGAACTTCAAACAATGCTATAACTTCTTGCCTTCCTGTATTCTGCTTCAGCCCTCTTTCCCTTGGTAAACTGTATGAATGTATGTATATGTATGTTAGAGTAGTTTAAATGTTTAGTCTAGTTAATAAAGTCTTGTTCATGTCACATGTAAAGTTGTCTGTGTCTCAAGCTCATATCTAAAGTCACTAATCATAGATTCTGACTACTTGCTCTTAATACTTAGTAAGAAAGACATTTCCCTTGCCCCGAAATGTACATTTCTATTAATTAATTAATTAATAACCAATATTGAGTGTTCACGGGATGAACCGAGTATTTGGTTGTAATGTTAATGTAGCTACATCAAGTTAACCCGATTAACTGATCCAAATATTCATAATTGATTATAACAAGTTATGATAGATTATTAATATTTCATAGAGCTGATTCGCTACCTAATGGTGGAAGAATATAGAGCTGATTTGCTACATACTGTAGCAAAAGTCATTGCGATGTTCACAGAACCAACATGAGATTATGTGTGCTTTAAGACTTGGTATATTATGCCACTGGATCCTTCTGAAAATATAAATTAAGAAAGAATTGACTGTGGCCATGCACATGGTGCACAGCATTCAAATGATGCTTCAGTGATATTAAGAGAGCTAATGTATGCCATGAAAACATTATACACACCATTAACACCTCCAGTAGCCTGTGCTGTTGACGAATGCACAATGGATGGATCCCGGCTGTGTACTCCAAATTCTGACCATACCATCTGCGTTTCACAGTACAAATCATGATTCAATAGAATAGGCAATATTTTTACAATTTCCTTTTTTGCAGTTACCCTGTGTTGCTTCATGATTCTGCTGACAGCAGTATCATAATCTTCCACTGCTGAAGGCCATTCAAGGTTTGACATGCTGTGTACTGAAGAACTTCTGTACGTGTGTTGTACACAAGAATGATTCATTGAGTATTTGTGGCTTTTTTGGCAACATGACAGTGTCTGGACATTATCTTCTCATTTTCAATATGCACTGCCACTCTATGAATATTTATTAATGTAACAGAGAGAGAGAGAGAGCAAATTAAATCAAAGGCCTTTTGTGGGTTTGTTTACATTTACATTTTTGAAAGTTTCAAATAACGAGCATTCCATTGACCTGTTGGAACATTTAGTCGGTGTAAATCTATTGGATTTTTCTGATTTTTGATTGTTTGCCCTGTGAAAACCGTGATTCTGATCAGCACACTATTCTAGAACAGTCTGAAGGTCTGTACCAGGTTTGATGGATGGATTTAGAGTTAGAAAGTTTGGTCTCAGTAAAGGGATTTTGAAAATATCCAAAGCCAAGTTTGTAGAATAACAGTATGTGGGCTTTATCAAGCAAACATGATAAATATACAGTTTTTTTTTTTTGTTGTTGTTGTTGAATATTATTTACATTTTCACCATAAATTAAAAGGTAATTCATTCATTTTACTCATATGTTTATACATTTTATTAATCACCACGCCACATATGTTCAGATCTTCTCTCATGCATTTAATTTCAGGAGCTTATACAGTATATCAAAGTCAACCTCTGTTAACATATATTATAGCCATGCTATCATCTCTAAGCAAATACTGGCACATCATTTAGAATTGCAAAGAGCATATGCAGCGTGGCACTGACCTGAAGGGTTTTAATTAAAAGTATAAATACTCCTACATGACACACTAATAATGCTACATAGTTCTGTTCATGATTTTCATATTGTAATCCTTTTAAGATTTTGTATGGCTCTTCCCTAAACTAATATGATGCTTCAGGCATTAATCAATTGGTTTTTAATTGAGATAAAGTGCAAGGCATTTCTCAAGAGTTATCATTTATACTGCAAACAAAATGCATGGCTGATTCAAGAAATCCAGCTTGATAAAGTGTCTGGAACTACTTTCCACAAAATCTGTATTTTTGACAAATTTTCAGAAAAAACTAAAATAAATAAATAAATAAATAAAAACATCTTGGTTACTGTTGTAACCTCCGTTCCCTGATGGAGGGAACGATACATTGTGTCGAATGTAGTGACACAAGCGGTCTTTCTTGAGAGCCTTGCGTACCTCTGAACTTGAGAAAAGGCCAATGAGAAATTGGCAGAGAGAATTTGCATGTCCCGCCCCCGGATATACGGGTATAAAGGGAAGCAGGCATGCATCTGTCAGTCAGAGTTTTTCACTGAGGAGCCGAGAATAAGGTACGGCCGTTAAGAGTGGTAGGTCTAGTGTCGTGGCAAGGGGGACACAACGTCTCCTTCCCTCCATCAGGGAACGGAAATTACAAAAGTAACCATGAAATTCCCTTTCTGTCACTCACTCGACGTTGTGTCAAATGTAGTGACGTAAGGGTAACACAAGTGTCATACACTAGGCCGTGTTACGTGAACTGCTGACACAGGTGCAAGCAAGCTATTGCATGCTAGAAGCAACTGTATCGGCTGCACGAAACAAAAAAACAAACCATGAGTTCAAAGGCACTGCCTGCAATACCAAGCCTCATGCCTGGAGGAAACCAGACACAGCTTATCACTGCACAATACCATCCCAACTGTAAAGCATGGTAGTGGTAGCATCATGCTGTAGGGGTGTTTATCAGCGGCAGCTGATACTGGGCAACTGGTCAGGGTTGAAGGAAAGCTGAACGCAGCAAAATATAGAGATATCCTTAATGAGAACCTGGCCCAGAGCACTCAGGGCCTCAGACAGGGCCAAAGGTTCACCTTCAAACAGGACAATGACCTTAAGCACAAAGACAATGCAAGAGTGGCTTAGAGACAACTCTTGCAGAGCCCAGCCAGAGCCCAGACTTAAACTCAATCGAACATATCTGGAGAGACCTGAAAATGGTTGTCCACCAACGGTCCCCATCCAACCTGACAGAGCTTGAGAGGATCTGCAGAGAACAATGGCAGAAAATCACCAAATCCACGTGTGCAAAGCTTGTCACATCATACCCCAAAAGATTTGAGGCTGTAATCATGGCCAAAGGTCCTTCAACTAAGTACTGAGTTAAGGGTCTGAATACTCATGTCAAAGTGATATTTCAGTTTTTCTTTTTAATACATTTTTAAAGTTTTTGTTTCGTCATTATGGGATATGGAGTGTAGGCTGATGTGAAAAAAAAAGAAAAAAAAGAAAATAGCTAAACTAAAACATTTTAGCACAAGGCTGCAACATAAAAAATACTGTGAAAAATGAAGGGGTCTGAATAATTTATGAATGCACTGTATATTAGATAATAGAAACTTAAAATGAAACAAAGTTGCATATCAAATCTCTCAAAGAATCTTTGGGCACCGCTCTAAAAACTTTCACCACTTAACTGATTAATACTTTTAAATAACATGCAACAGAGCTGTAAGGGCACTGCATTTATAGCTTGTAGGAAGTGAGCTAGGTATGCAGGTTATCTATTTCAGCTCACCCTTAAATGAGTGTGTCAGTGCGACAAAAGTAAAGCGCTAGACCATCTGGATCAGCTTGTTCCAGGCTCTGATGACTTGAGCAGCACTACAAAAGAAATGTACAAACATCCCTCTCACTCCCTATGGGGGGTGAAACTGAGCCAACGGTGCTGACTGCCAACAACGGAACGCTGAGAAAGAGCAGTTTAATTTTGGCTGCTTAATGCTAACACCATCCATAGTGGGATTCAAGCTAAGCAGCTTCAACATCTAGAGTGAATCACTCCGAAGCTAACTACAGTATTGTGGATATTTGGACACAATATAGCCTATAACCAACCTGAAATAATGAACTTGGAGATAATTTCTGATGCCAAAAAAGTATGGGAAGCAAAACTTTTTTCACTTTTTAGCAAACATAGGACTACCACCTAGGACAGGTGTGATTTCTCACAACACATATTTCAGAGATATCTGTCAGGTTGTAGGGACATTTCATGTGTGGTAAAAAAATTAAAATAAATAAATGCCTACAACAGCGTTAAGAACATAAAAATGTCACCCTTAGTGGTAGATCGTTCCTATCCAAGATTTCTTCTCTTTAATATGTACTGATGAAAGTACAGTTAATTCTTTCTAGAGGCAGTAGAAGGACTAATTAAATTACCAATTAAGTAATTTTGTGCTAAACAACTAAGATGTGGTTGAATTCTTTAATAAAGAGATTCTCATCTGTTGGGCTGCAACTCAAAAATTGGTTGCCGGTCTTTTCTTACAGGGTCATGGGCAGCAGGGGGAAACAAAACTTAATGCAAATTTGGTGGAAGCTAGCCCAATTAGGCAGATGCCTACATGGACAAGTTGCATGACATGCCCTTGTAACCCACACAAGGTGAGACATATCCAGCTGCAGACCCGCAGCACCACCAGTTTCAGAACCCCAGTTTCAGAACCCCAGTTTCAGAACCCCAGCGCCAGAACCTGAAGTGAGGGGTGGAGTTATTGACAATGAGACAAGCATGGCAGAGAGCATGGTGAGTTGTGTAACGTTTTTGACATCATGTTGTGAAAAATTATCGCATATATTAAATTCAGCGTTTATCTGCTAAATATTTAATTTGTGCATAACTTTATCATCTTAATGAAGCTTGAATATGTTGTCATACTTTACTGTATTAAAAAAAAAATTCTACGGATGGTTCGATACATTTTTGCGTGTTGTAAATGAGCCTTGCGGTGACGTTTTGAAGACATCTTGTGAAGGTGTTAAAGTGTTTGTTCCACGTTCCTCTGTTATATGCATTGTTTGTGAGTTAATGTTACCTTATAGTTGAGGGGTTTTTTACGTTGAGATTATTGTGTGGTGCTTTCATCTCTTGTAGAGACATTTCGAATGAATGAAGACCACAAGGAAAAGGCCCATAACAATCTCCTGGAACAGTCAGAAGCTTCCAGAGAGCCCTTTCTATTTCATTTTGTGTTCAGGGATGACATGGAGTTATTTTAGCAAGAATGTAAGGACAAAATGGGTCTGAGAGTGAATTCCTCATTTGATACATTTTAAGTTTAATTTATACAGGATTGTCATGATAAAATGGGCCTAGGGGTGAATTGGTCATTTGTTGTATATATTTTTATTGTTTCTTTTAAAATTATGCTGAATTTTCTCTCTTTTTAGTTTTTTGACATGTTTTATTTTACATAAAGAAAAATGCATGCTGCACATGTTCTTGTGAAATAAAGTATATTTTATATAAAATGCCCATAAGTTTCAAGCTTTTTTTTGACCATCATGATCAGGAAGTAACTCTCATAATACAATGAAACGGATAACTATATACAATTACATTACACAAGATCAATGTTTTAAAGTGCTTATTGTACTGTACCTTAAAGAATCATTATAACATACGTATAAAGTATGATGTTTCGTTTGTAATAAAAGCAAAGTACTCTCCAAAACGTTAGGTGGCGCTACTCGGTTTCGAACGTAAGCTCCGCCCCTCACTTCAGGTTCTGGCGCTGGGGTTCTGAAACTGGTGAGCCCATAGACATAATAAATACATAGACACCCTATTGGCCGCTTTGGAACGTTGCTGCGATACGTCAACGCGTCCGCCATTTTGCGGAGGGCAAGACTGCGCTGTAATCAAATGCAAGTAAACGGGTGAGTTGCGGTTTTTCTGGATAAAAACAAAAATAACGTTTACATTTATCAACCGATTTCAGTGGTTCGTACATGGTGTAACGAGTACTTGTCATAAAAGTCGGTTTTAAGAAAATATTTAGATTTTCAGGAAATGTACTTTATAATATAAAAAATAAGATAAAACTATACTATAAATCATGTCAACTCATGTCTCAACTTTCACAGCTCGCAAGCAAGCTATTTTAGTCTGACTAACTCCGGTGGCCAACTAACGTTACTGTTACTAATTATATAACGACCAAATACAACCAAAAACAAATGTTCAGTCTTACTTGTGAAAAGTAATTCCCCGAGACCTGTTTTCAATAGTGCGTCGATTTGTACAGCCCCAAGCAGCACACGAGGCAGGCATTTTTCCTCAACTCCCGTTATGAGAGAAATGGGAATGTTGCCCTCCGCAATATGGCGGCCCGTTGACGTACGCTCCAGCGGCCAATAGGGCGTCTATGTATTTATTATGTCTATGGTGTAGCCTACTCTCCAAAACGTTAGGTGGCGCTACTCGGTTTAGAACGTAAGCTCCGCCCCTCACTTCAGGTTCTGGCGTTGGGGTTCTGAAACTGGGGTTCTGAAACTGGTGGTGCTGCGGGTCTGCAGCTGGATACTATTGGCACAAGGTTACTGCAGTGCAATTCTCTACTCTGCCAGAGGGTGGCGCAGATTTTCTAGCAACACTCGCTTTTCTTTTCTTCCGGTGGAGACGTTGCGAGAAAACCTCAAGAACTGGTTGAAAGCTGTGAGAGAGTGAATTGAGCCGCATGACTCTGTGAGCTCAAGATACCTCCGGTAAGGATGTTCTTTTAAGGGGAGGAGTCCAAGATGGCGTCCTGCTAACTTAACTTTCGCCGAGCTCTGCTGACTAAACTTTAATAACGGCATAAATATCATTCCTTAAAGTCATTTTATGCAAAATCACCCACATCTATCTTTCTGCTTTCTCTAATATTCGAAATATGAAGTCGACCGCTGACAAAAGGAAAGACATATCGCGTGTTTCGCGGCAATCTGACAAGATGGACTTTCACAACTATGTATCTGTGGAAAATACTCTGCCTGGGGCCAGAACACCACTTCCAGATAGCCCAGCTAAACCTCCATCCAAGAAGGGCAAGGCAGATGATGATATCTCCTCTGTTGTTTCGACGCTCTCTAATTTGATTAACACTCGCTCTGACGCCATAGAGAAAATGGTGAGTGAAAATGCCCTAAAAATTGAAGGTTTAAAAAAAACTGTGGACTTCGTATGTGCTGAACTAAACGACATCAAAGGCCAAGTCAGTCACGTAAAGACAAGATTAGACACTGAAGAGAAGAAGGGATTCTGTGAACAATGTCTCACTGACTTGGAAAGATACTCCCGTCGCTGGAATCTATGTTTACACGGTGTTACTGAGAAGGAAAGAGAGGATGTCAGAGCGGAATCCATCCGTATCTGTAAAGCCACTTTCCCTGAGGGAGGAAGCAACCTAGTAGACAAAATCGATACAGTTCACCGCGTTGGAAGGAGGCTCCAGAGTAGTTCACGACCGCGATCTATCATTATTCAGTTCTCTTCGCGAGTTACGAGAGACGGAGTGTGGAAGGCAGCGAGGACGTCGGAGTTTCTTCGTGCCAATCAACTTCGCTTCACTGAGGATCTCATCGCGACTGATCGAGAAAGAAGACAGCTGCTTTGGCCTGCTGTAGATAAGGCTCGAAAGGAGGGAAAGAAAGCTCACTTCATTAGAGGTCGTGCCTTTGTTGATGGTTCTGAAATTTATCCACCTTAAGCATGGTAAACCAGTTTAATTTTAGTGGGTGTAATATTTCGTTTTAAGAAAGCTCACTAATTTGATTGACTGAGTTTATGCCGAAAGATTGGCTTTACCCGACTCAGTCAGCTACCGATGCTCTTTTCTTTTTCCTTTGAGGGTTCTACTACCGGTACTTGTGTTCTTTTATCTCTTGTTCTGTTCTTTTGAATGTCTATTTCAATTGTTTCTCTCAATGCCAGGGGGTTGCGTGATAATGTAAAGCGTAAAGCGTTGTTTTTGTATGCTAAGTCTTTCAAAAGTGACTTTTGTTTTTTCCAGGAGTCTCACTCTGTTTCAAATGACAAATGATTTTGGAAAAACCAATGGGGCAACGAGGTTTGGATGGCTCATGGTTCAGAATATTCTGCTGGTGTGATGATAGTGAAAAACCATTTTGCAGGTTCAGTGTTACAGAGTTATATAGATCCTAAGGGGCACTTTCTTATGTTGGTAATTTGTATTAATAATATATTTGTTTTATTGGCAAACATTTATGGATATAATACTTCTAGAGAAAATGACTTGTTGCTTGATGAGATAGGAGACAAACTTTTAATATGGTTTAATGCATTTCCTGATGCTGTAATTTGTATTGGTGGTGATTTTAATATCACTCCTGATAACAATCTTGATAGATTTCCTCCAAGGCAGTCTACCTCTCCTAACTTAAAATTGAAAATGTTCATGGAGAAGCTGGATTTAGTTGATATTTGGAGGGAAAAGTTTCCAAATACTAAATCTTATACATGGGGTAACAAGAATCGCTCAAGACTTTCTCGTTTAGATTATTGGCTTGTACCATACTCCTTCAAAGATTATAATGTTTCTGTTAGTATTCTTCCCTCTCCCTTAACGGATCACCACACTATTCTCCTTTCTACTCCTCTATCCACAGGACACTCAAATATAAATTCTAGAGCCTCTTACTGGAAAATGAATTCATCCCTACTTAAGCATGATGAATTGAAAAAAAGAATTTCCTTTCTGATTCGATACTACTGGGTTAAAGCTTCTTCTGAAAAATGTTTTAGCCTAAATTGGGAATTATTAAAATATGAAGTAGGAATATGTATTAGACATTTTAGCAGCAATTTGGCAAAACAGAGAAGGAATGAAGAGGAGAAGGTCATATCAAAGATCATAACACTTCAGAGCAAAAGTCAGGGAAGCTTATCGGAATCTGTTCTAACAGAACTTACAGAGCTCCAATCTAAATTGGACAATATTTATAAGTACAAAGCTGAAGGCTCCTATGTTCGTTCAAGGAGGAAATGGCTAGAACAAGGTGAACAGAGCTCTGCTTATTTTTTTAGAATGGAAAAACACAACTCTAGGAATCTTTCCATTAGTTCGCTGCAAATTAATGGCATTTTGACAGATAATTCTAAGGAAATTGCCTCTTTTTGTAGTAACTTTTATTCAAAACTATATACATCTAATTACTGTAAGGACTCAGCCTCCCTTTTCTTTCAATCATTAAAGGAGGTTAAATCAATATCTAAAGATGAGCAGCTTGCCTGTGATAAAACTATAACTATCACTGAGGTAATTGAGGGGATTGAGGGCCTTACAAATAACAAGTCTCCTGGAACCGATGGCCTAACGGCCGAGTTCTATAAAAGCTTTGCTGAAGAATTAGCACCGTTCCTGCTAGAGACGTTTTTGGAGAGTATTCAGTCAGAAACTCTGCCTTCTAGTTTAACTCAAGGGCTTTTAACTCTGATACCTAAACCTAAAAAAGATACAACTTTAATAGATAATTGGCGGCCTATTTGTCTTCTTAATAACGACTATAAAATATTAGCTTGGGCTTTGGCCAAAAGACTTAAGTGTGTTCTGAGTTCAGTTATTGATGAGACTCAATCAGGATTTATGCCAAAAAGACATATAGCAAACAATATCCGACTTGTTCTAGATTTATTAGACTATAGTGAATTAGTTGATGATGACAGTCTTATTCTTTTTGTAGACTTTTACAAAGCGTTTGACTCTCTTGAACATGAGTTTATTTTTCTAGCTCTCCAAAAGCTTGGGTTCGGTGATCCATTCTGCAAGTTTATAAGAACTCTTTATAACAATGCCAACTGTTCTATCAACCTTAAATCGGGTACCTCGCCTAGATTTCAATTGTCAAGAGGAGTTCGTCAGGGTTGCCCTATATCCCCTTATTTATTTCTTGTGGCTGCTCAACTTCTTTCCTCCTTTCTTATGAGTAGTCATCTGCAAGGTATTACTATTGCAAACAAACATATACTTATTAGTCAGCTAGCTGACGACACTACCCTGTTTTTAAAAGATGAATTACAGATTCCGATTGCAATTCAACACATTAAGTTTTTCTCTAAAGCTTCCGGCTTAAACCTTAATAAATGTGAGCTGTTAGCTGTTAAAACTTGTCCTTCTCTCTCTCTCTTTACGGTATTCCAGTTAAGTCACAGGTGACCTATCTAGGTATATCCATATGTAAGGATGATAAAGTCAGATGCAGACTGAACTTTGACCCAGTTGTTGGGAAAGCTAAAAAGAAATTCAATTCATGGTTACAGAGAGATTTATCTCTGAGAGGACGAACTCTTATTGCTAAAGCTGAGGGTATCTCAAGAATGACTTACCCTGCTATATCCTTACATGTGGATAAATCTGTATGTGCAGATATTGATAGAATGCTATTTGATTTTCTGTGGAAGTATAAGAGGCATTATGTTAAAAAGTCTGTGGTTATTAATAATTATGAATGTGGTGGTCTAAACTTTCTGGATTTTACTTCTTTAAATAATACTTTCAAGATAAATTGGTTAAAACAGTACTTAACAAATCCTGATTCTTTCTGGAATACTCTTCCTAATCTTATTTTCTCTAAGGTGGGAGGTCTCCCTTTCCTATTGTTATGCAACTACAACATCACCAAATTGCCCCTTAAATTGTCAAATTTTCATAAACAAGCGCTTTTGGCCTGGCACCTAATTTATAAACACAATTTTAGTCCTCACCGTTACTTTATTTGGAATAATTGTGATATTACTTATAAAAATAAATCGTTATTTTTCCCAAACTGGGTTCAAAATAATTTTATTTTGGCTTCTCAATTAATCAATACTGATGGATAGTTGTATTCATACTCAGAGTTTTTGAACAAGTACAATATACCTGTCACTCCTCGAGAGTTTGCTATTGTAATGGATGCCATCCCTTATGGAGCAATAACTCTTCTCAGAGACTCAGCTAGATCCCAGATTTCTTTGTCAGTAGCTCATCCATTTGATACAATGATTGGAAATATTTGTTTTTTATCTAACTCTTCTAGTCGGAACAGAAGAATTAGACAACTATTTCAAAATGAGATTGTTTCTCTCCCATACATTGTGTCGTACTGGAATGGCCAGTTTGTCAGTATTCCATGGAAGAAAGTGTGGACTTTGTCTTCTAAATATTTAATGACCAATAAGGTCAAGGATGTGTCTTACAAATTACTTCATCTTTTTTATCCTGTGAAGCTTTACTTGAAAACGATGTTTCCTGATATTGACACTTTATGTTCTTTTTGTGGTACTGAACACGAATCTATTTCTCATCTCTTCTGGGAATGCACATATACAAGTCTGTTCTGGAAGGATTTTTGTATGTTTGTTCGCACATTTTCATCACAGAGTTTTTTTTTGTTATACAAAGATGTTCTATTTGGTCAGCACAACTTTGAAAAAGATGTAAAGGACCAATATTTTTTGATAAACCTATTTATTTTTCTAGCGAAATTTTTTTTACACAAATGTAAATTTCAGGGTGTTAAGCCCTACTTTTTTATTTTTTGTAAGGAACTTAAATCCTACCTGGACACTCTCAGTACATCCAGCAACTCCAAAGCTCTCAAAACTATCTCACTGTGTCATTTGCATGTTATTCCTCTAACTTTATAACCTGTGATTGTACTCTCGACTGTATTTTCCCCTGGCATTGATTTTGTATGTTCTCAGAAATGCAATAAAAAAAAAAAAAAATAAATAAAAAAATAATAAAAAAAAAAGGATGTTCTTTTAAAAACCAATCAGAGTTGTGACCCAAATTCTTCCTGTTGGATACCATATAGACACAGATTCAGATTGTTTTATGTTGTTGAAGATGCTTATAAAAGATCGTGATTCGCGCTAGCATCTAAATGTGAATCGGTTTTGATTTTAGCTCTGCTGCTAGCTTAATTTTTGATAGTATTCACATCACTAAAGGTGCCTTTATACTTTGTTTTGTTGACTTAGAAGTCATTTGATTGAGGGAGTTTTTATCCTCTTGTTTATCATATGTAAGATAAGGGTGATTTAGTTCATTTAATTGTCAATATACATGTTGATACGGATATGAGAAACAGAAGTTAATCTTAACTGTTAAAAGAATGAGTATATTATATGTTTGGTTAAAATGTGATGTGTAAAATGTTATTAAGATGCTTAAATAGATTTAAAAGGTTAAAAACATAAATATCTGGTTTCAGAATCTCATGATTTAATTTCTAAGCTGTGAGATTGAAGTACATGATTGATTGATTGTTTGTTCCCTGGAACTGACTTATCTTATGTGGTGTGATGTGTACCTATTCATTTACATAATGATTAGAGTATTTATATCCTTTACAATTGGTTATATGTGATTTGACATTTGAATGGAGATAAGTTGATCGGATTTAAAAAGAAATGATAAAATAGTAACTAATGCATCCTGTACTGTATGCATAGATTGGTTTTTTTTAGAGAGAGAGATCATCTGAACCTGACCCTCGCGGTCAGTGGCAAGCCAAACCCAGAAGTCGACAGTGTACGGACCAAGAGCCTGGTGTGGCCAGCCGTGGCATCTTTGGAGCCCTCATTATCCTGTTCCATCATTTGAGAAACAGATAAGATCACACGTAAACCTACCCGGGTAGTGAGAAGAACATACTTAAAGAAACACACACACACACCAAGAACTTTCATGGACTCAAAAGGAAGCAACTTTAATTTAAGTTTGGAAAAATCTCACAAAGAGACACTTTTGTTTTGAGTTATTTATTTTGGGTCCCTTTATTGTGCGCCTGTGCACTCAGAAAGCCGGCTTAGGTAGGCAGGGAATGTAAATAATTGTTTTATAATTTTGTACAATATATTTCTCAAACTTACCTGTTTTGTGTTGTCTGTTCTCTGCTGACCGTTTACTACTTCAGGCTCCGTAGTCGTACCTAGAGTTTCTGATATTGGCCCAGTTTTACTTCATAGCTAATCAGATTAGTTATCAGTTACACTTACCTACAAACATGGGTTACACCCTCATGCTCGAATATCATGAAGAAAAGTACAGGGGAAAAAAAATATATGGGTTCACTTGCAACAAGGATAAACCCACAATGTGTTTTTCTTTGGGGAATTTTTCAAAATTATTTAAATTCAAGAGACATTTAAAACTGGGTATATCAATTTCACAAATTAATTTAATGTGATTATATAAATATAATGCTTTACAAAAAAGAATGCAATTAATTATTCAATGAAAAAGTAAATATTGTCCTACCTTCAAGCTTGAAGTACATGTAACTGTGTTTTTATAAGTCGCATCAGCAAGGGGCAGTCAGCTCGACTTGAAAAACCTCACAAGCAGTGCAGCGAATCGCTCACACAGGACACATTCTTGACAGCTGAACGATCCACAAGAGAAGGATGCAAGGATCTCGAGACATGATTTTCAAAGTTTAAACTACTTTTAACCTGACACAGGATCCCAAAACTCTGCCTTTATGATGCTTTAATCAGTGAGATGCTCCAGAAGCGTCCATATGACGCACATGTACATAGAGCCAAAATTAAAAATGTTGCAGACGTAATGCAAGAACGTATCCTGTGAGAACAGGACAGATAGATAAACTCAATCGTTTGTGGCTGGATGGCAGGGGCTAGGGATGGGTGAGTCGATACCAAGTATTTTAAGGCCAGAATCACCAATATAGATACCAATACCGATACCTCTAAAAAATTACATTTTTACGAATTCTTTGGATAAAATAATTAACTTCAATTATTACTTATTGTTTATATTTATAGGTCTAAGCAGAAAAATGTTATGCTGCTTTGTTTAAGTTTAAGCAACATATAAATCCACAAAATTAACCATAGATATTATTTTATGGTTACTATTACTAAAACCATGTTACCATATGGATACTACAGTAACGATGTTGTAAAACCAAGGTTAATTGTATCAAAACCTTGCTTACTGTCGTGCCCCAATACAATATTACTACAGTAAATCCATGGGTAGTTTCGTTTTCATAAGGATATCATTTATTAACAAGGATTAAAGATCGTTGCCAATGTTTTAACACCTGAATTTAAATAAACCTGTATAAATGGTCACACGAGCCAATTATAAATTATTATACATGTCATGTCTAGGTTTGTCATTACTTGGTGTGAATAACTTCAGATGCTGTTTTTCTGTCCTTACCTCAGGAAAACACATCTCACTCTTTGAAGGAGCGCTATGACTGAAAGTGTGAGTTTGACTGATGGTGTATTTTAGCTTTTCTGCGCGTCATGATGAGCGGAAGAAAAAATAGTTCTGGTGACATGCAACAATTCGCTCATATAATTATTATTTTCCACTTCGAAGCTTATGAGATTCATTAATACTCATGTTATCTAAATAATTAGATCACTAGTGAAAGGATTGAAATTTGTATGATGTGTCGATTGTGAGTAGGATGTGTTTTATGCAAGATCTGGCAACTGGACCACCTTGGAATAATATATTGATGTGATTATTCATATAAAGAGGTTTGGGCCATACAAATTACGTGAGTTTCCCAGGAGAAATAACAAAACAGGAAGGGGGGAGCGGGAGATCGGTGTGAAATACTGGAGACTCCCGGGAAAAACGGGAGTGTTTACAGGTATGATTGTAGATGGTTGACATGTCAGATTTTGCAACATAAAAAAATCACTGTGAAGTCAAGTGCAGTTTATTTGTATTGATTTCTTGCCAGGTCCAGTGACAATTGCTTTTAGACCAAGTATTGGTGTGGTTTGCCATTTAAAACTGTAACTCTTTCCCAGGCGTGTGATGCCAGGAAAATGAAAGGCATTAATATCTACAGGTCACATTGGTGAAACAATGGGGTACAGCAATATAAGTGATTATATTTTAGTCAAAGTATCACCTTCATACATATACTGTGAGAAATTAATTTATAAGTGGCCTACGCATTGTGGAAAATAGATCCTCCCCATCTGTGCCATAAAAATTTTATTAGATCTAATACGGGTTCCCAGCAGGTCAAACAAACAGGTCAAGATGGAAACCTGGCTGGTACAGTCTACAGTTTAAAGCCACCTGGAATGAATGGTTTTGGTTATCAAGGAAATCACAGAGTCAGTGTGATGTAGGCAATCCCTCTATACATTTCAACCATTAGTTGAAGCTAGTTACAATTAGTTGATGCTCTTCAACAGATAAGGTAGGGACATAAGCTGTTTTGATGGACACTACTCAAGGCGATTCTTGTTAAACAGATCACCTGAATAAACATGTTTTCATTGGTCATTTCAATGCACAATTCAAACAGTAGGTAATTTGGCTAATTCCGTCTATGGTTAAAAAGTCAAAATTGTGGAGATATGTGTTTTTCATGGGAAAGCGACGATATGTAAAATACTGGACGTTTATTCCCCAATATTCCATTACATATTACACATTTGGCATGTATTACAGAATAATAATTTAATAATAATAATTACCATGTGCCCCCTCCCCACCCACAGACAGACAGACAGAATTTCGTTGCCACCCTTGACTGATTACATTACCCTGCCCGGCCCACCTCTGAAAAAATACTGGCACCACCCCTTGCTCACCCCACACCTGGCTTCAGAGATGGATAGGTTAGCGTGCATCTGTTGCACGTGTCATCTTCACTGCAGGCACGATCCATTTGAATTCTACAGAAATAATTGTAGCCTACTTTAAAACGCTAAGGACGAAGTCTAACCTCTGAAACAGCTATGCAGCCTAAACACTATTATCAGAATGCCTACTGATGAGGAAAAGAGGACACAACAATGTGTCACACATCAACATCGATTACAACACATCAACATCGAAACTATATATCACAAAAATGGACAATGTTTTCACTGTAGTTACAGTAATTGGTATTGTTACAGAAATGTTATAGTTTCATATTAAATATATTATGAACAAACTAACGTCTTGGTTACTGATGTAACCTCTGTTCCCTGATGGAGGGAACGAGACGTTGTGCCGATATAGTGACACTAGGGGTTCGATCTTGAGAGCCCCAATTACCATGGCTTAAAATAGAAAAGGCCAATGTAAATTGGTGAGGAAAATTTGCATGCCACTCTCCGCCCTGGACATACGGGTATAAAAGGAGATGGCGTGCATCACTCATTCAGATTTATGTTGAGGAGCCGATAGAGAGTCAGCGGGAATAGAGGGAACATCGGTAATCAAGACATTCCCTGTCTGTCACTCACTCAACGTTGTGTCGATGTAATGACACTAGAGGTTCCTATATGAAACGGCGCAGGCGCTGAACCGCGTCACGAGGTATGGAAGAGTGGACACGGGCAAGCTGCTGCATGCATATTCATTTTATTGTTGTGTTTAATTAGGTTGTGAATGGTGTTAAAAATTTATGTTTGGAAGCCTACTGATACAAAAAATGCATGTGTGATTGATTCAGCCCATATAACTCTAAATTTGCCAAATTTGGCAACCAATATTTGGTAAATATAGCGCATCACCTCTGCTGATTTTTATACATTTACGATGTATAGGTATCTATAGATGTTAGACATCAAGAGTATGACTGACTGACTGACAAGTAAAGTGACCAACCACAGTTTGTTTTGTTTTTATGTGTCAAGATTTATCTGAAATAGATTATGAACTTTAACAGATTGATGTAAAAGAATGTAAGAATTTGAGTAATGACACTGCATTGAATGATTGTACAGAAAACACAGGGGGGAACATTTTTGTTAAAAGTCTTTGTTATCAGAGCTTCTGTCCATTCAAAATTATTTAGTTTAGAGTATTTCACAGTAATCACTCAGAAAACAAAGTGGAATCTACAGTTCTGCTTGTGGGTATGTAAAGTAGTTTACTTTCTACTAAGGAAGGTTGCACAATATACCTTTATAAAATAAATATCATTGTACAAACATTTTTAAAATGGTATGATATCGTATTTTTGCTCATTTCAGTGCCTTACCACAGTGTGGTACTATTCAACAAAGTTCCTCAGCTCAGCGGTGACCTAATGTGAAGTGTATGATTTGGCAGCTAGCATCCTTGATTGCGTTTAAAATGAAAGATAGACGATAAAACACAAAGGGGAAGCCAGGACAGTCCAGGGTGGGGCTGGCAGGAAAGAACAGGGTTGGGCCATCGGGACAGACCAGGGGAATCCAGAAATGGCAGTCCAGGGGGATTTTGGTTGAACCAATCATAGGGGTTGAAGAGAAGCAGGCCAGAGGGCGCCGATAGAGCTGGAACAAAACAGGTGACCAGGGGGCTTCGACAGAGCTGGAACGGAACAGGATACTAATATTTCTGACATTTTGTTGTCTTTTTGATATTGTGCAAATTATAGATAGCCTATTAGAACCTTGTAAATGTACTTAAAGGAACAGTTCATGTAAACTTTCTTGTATGTACTGTAGATGCAGACATATAAAAGAAAAACAACCTAAGGGATCTAGGTTCAGAATTTTACAGCAAGCCCTTACAAAGAAAATGAACAAGCAATTAAAGGAGCATCATGGACATTCAGCATACTGTACCTCAGAAGACATTATCAGCCACTTTAAGGGGGAAGTAAAGGCAATGGGCGAATTAGCTATGGGGAAGACCCATGTGTTTTTGAAATCTTTTGAGAATGAACTTGTCAAAGTAGTTCAAGAGATGGAGAATAACACATCCCCCATTGTTGTAACAAGCCTGGGGCAAGTCGGAAGAATCACAAGTGCAGAGCGAGGTGATGCATTATTGTGACAGTTATTTGTGCAATGAGTTAATATGTACCACTCATGTTCATCTTTCCCAGGAAGAGACTGAATAAGCACCTTTTGAAAGATCCTCCAGCAGGGTCAGTGACTGGAGTATCTGACACTCACGGTGGACTGATGGTAAGTTCATCATCCAGTGGCTCCTGTATTTCCGTGGTTGTGTGGGATGGACATATTTTAATTTTGGATAGTCACCTCTCTTATAAGACATTAGAAGCAGTCTCACTTGCCTGACAGAAATGGTAAATGGTCTGCACTTATATAGCACCTTTATTTAACCCATTCACACACACACACACTCACACACCAATGATTGCACAGCTGCCATGCAAGGCACTAGCCTGCCATTGGGAGCAACTTGGGGTTCAGTGTTTTGCCCAAAACAGAAAATAATATAATTTTTTACAAAAATATTTGTTGTTTCATAACAATTGCTAAAACATACTTTCAGCAAAAATACGTGTTGTAATAAATTAAATGTTTATTTCTTAAATAAAAATATTCACTAAATGAAATATTAATTTCTTATATGCGGGGTAAAAGGCCCCCCTCACTGTTTATATACTACACAAGCATGTGTAAATGATTCATATGTACATGATTTGTATTCACAACAAACTTCTATTGGGCAGGGTGTGGCCTATGCAGGGTCTTTTCCCCCTGAAAGAATAGGAAAGGAAAAGAACACCTTCCCCAATGCGTATGATAGCGTTAGATGGCCCCAGTCGAATCTAATCCTCAGTGGAGAGAAAACATAGAGAGAAAAGGCCGCGGCTGGCACGGCCTGCTCCCATGCTAGTTACGTTGTTTCCCCCCCTCAGGGATGTGGGGAAATACATGACGTCTTTTGGGGCATGTGGGAGGTTACATGCAGTCTGATGCACCTGCTATTATACACACAGCAGCTTGCTTGCACCTGCATCGGCAGTTCATGTTACACGGGCCAGCTGTTGTGGTGTTTTTCCATAGGGACCCCTAGAGTCACTACATCGACACAACGTCGAGTGAGTGACAGAGGAGTACGAAGGTTACAGTAACCGAGACATTATAATGAACACTGTATGCCAACTTTTAAAATACATCACTTATCTATGATAAACACTAAATTAATCTGATTCCAAAAAATAATAGGGAGACATGATAACAGAAATTAAAAGATTCAAAAGTTATTTTCAATACACTGATCACCATTTTAAATCGTAATGTATGAAAATACATTAAAATGTGTTTATGTGTAGGGTCTAAATTTCCCTTAATGCTGACAGAGCCTTCAAAACAAAGCAAGGAATGCCAAAAAATGCTAAATAAGCAGGATCACTAAGTACGTCATGTCCTGCACAATAGAAGAGGTAGAGCAGGAATGGGAAAAAAAATGTTGGTACAGGGTTTACATCACGCTTAAAAAGGAATAATTCACCCAAAAAATGAAAATTCTCTCATCATGTACTCACCCTCATGTCCTGGATTTGTATGGCATTCTTTCTTCTGCAGAACACAAATTAAGATTTCTTTTGGTCCATACAATGAAAGTGAATCGGTGCTAAAATATTGAAGCTCCACAAATCTCACAAATCAGCATAAAAGTAGTCTAATCCATGTGCCTCCAGTGGAAGCAATATGATACGTAGATGTGGTGAGAAACATATTAATATTTAATTATTTTTTTACTATTAATTCTCCTCCCTGCTCAGTGAATCTCCACTTTAAATATCACATTGTTCTTCTTGTGTTTTTGTATATTCACATTCTTCATGCATAGCACAACCTACTGGGCAGAGAGAAGAATTTCTAGCAAAAAAGGACTTAAACATTGATCTGTTTCTCACCCACACCTATCATATCAATTCTGAAGTCACTGGCGTTGTATGTATTACTTTTATGCTGCTTTTTGGAGCTTCAAATTTCTGGTCACCATTCACTTACACTGAATGGACCTACATAGCTGAAATATTTTTCTAAAAATCTTCATTTGTGTTCTGAAGAAAGAAAGTCATAGACAGATGGCCTGAAGGTGAGTAAATGATAAGATAATTTTCATTTGTGTGTGAATTATTTCTTTAAGTAGCACATTGTCATCCATTTGAGATACAACGTTCAAGATTGATTTAGTTCTTGTATCTTTTAAGCCAAGAAATAGTTATGTTCTCATTCTCATGCATGATGTACAATTTTCTGAAGTTTGTGACTGGTGGAATGTTTTGTCTGTCTTGCTGTACAAATGTTGATCTTTATAAAGGCTAATCATAATTATAAATTATTTTATCATCTGTACTTTCCTGGTAATTTATTATACCAATTAACACACTCTCTACATCTGGGTCTGTATTATTAAAAAACTAAATATATTTTGTAAAAATAATATTATTAAAAATATCAGTGTTTTATTCTATTACATTAATATTTTTAAAGCTTCTCAAGTTATTCATCCAAAATTAGTGAGTGGTTTTCTCATTTCCTTGTTATTGTTGTTTGATTAATAGACTTCATATGACATAGTCTACTAAACAGTGCTCAATTCGGTTACATGTACACTTCAAGTCCAACATTTTGATGCAAATACGCTTTTTGTCCCACTTTTTAAGTTCACTTTAGACATAAACAACTGCATTTACATTAAATCCTCACCTAGACGGGCATTGGCAGAATTATAAAGTGAATTTGAACATTTAGGCACGAACCCGCATTAGTGCTCAAACATTAGCCATCTGTCAATCAAACAGCACGAAGCGACAGACATCAGGAAATAAAAAAATCTATCTTTTATATTTCATCTAGATCAACCAACCAGTGGTTGTCTTGCTATCACGATCGTTGTAATGAACACCCCTGTTCTAGATGTAGAACATAGGCTAAATTTAGAAATTTATTCAAAAGTTTGATCAAGGACATCTCTCTTTTTTCCAATAAACATCTAGATCATTTTATTGCCCAGCCCTGTTGGTAAAATTGCATTAATCTTTCACAACAGCCCAATAATCTCAGTAATAGATAGTAATTTACAGGCTATGTTGTAGACACACAGAATCTAGTATGCAGAAATATTAAATTTACCTCAATATGTTTCTTCAAATTAGAGGCAGGATTAATGCTGATATATGGCTTGAGCAAGTTAAACTCACATGACACGATGACACATCGTGACACATGACACAAGCAATCCATTACAGATGGTGCCAGATCTGCAGCTACCGTTCAAGTTTTTTTAAGTGTAATTTGATTTGAAGGGAGTCATGAGACTCTCGTTGCCAATCACATTGATAGATAAAAATAAATTCAGGACAGGGAAGTAGCGAACATAGACGGTGGGAAAATAGTGCAGTAAAAGTACAGTTACAGCACTTAAAATGTACTCAAGTAAAAGTGTACAATTTTTAAACGACTTAAAAAGTAAAATTCTTTGGAAAAAGTAGTTAATTACAGTAACGTGTGTATTTTTAATTCATTACACCCTTAATTGTATTATGTCATATTTACTTTGAAGTTTTTACCAATAACATTTATATCCACAACCTTATCTGAACTGCACACCTCTGGTAAAGGATTCAACTAAATCAAGGTCTCAAGAATCGAGAAAAAAAAGATTCTAGGATAGCACATCCACAGTCAAGAGCCAAGTCAATTCTAAAATAATTCCTGAGACTCAATCTGAAAATAAAGGATGTGTGAGAATGAGCTGAGGTTCTGTTGACCTACTTCTGCCGCAAGTGCCCGAGTAGAAACTTTGAAAAATTGACAAGCCAGTCAAGGAGTGGCACAGCCCTTTGAATTTGTGCTTATATTGGCCTACAATTGCTGTGGCAATGCCTTTATTTCTTAATGTGAATTTTACTCCAAGTTTATTGTCTTGTGGGGGTTTGTCAGTAGGGACGACATTACCATTGCTCTGGAAAAATTCAGTTTATGAACTCATAAAGAACTTGGTTTCATTAATCAGTTTTGTTATGAACTATCTGAATCAACCTGAAATAGTTTTTCAACCCATTTTACTTCTGTAATGTGACAGTCATGTTACAGAGTGAAACCGGATATTGAAAGAAAATAAATGTAGGGTGGAATTCAATTTTATCCATCTGGATTTCATTGGATTGTGATTATGACTTAAATGCAAGATTGATTACACAATGCCTAAATGTTTTTTTGGCTATTGGTTAACATTAACCAATAACCTGTGCAGCCTAGGTGATATCAGCTGAGAAGGAAAGTTGTGTTAGAGGCTGAGCGAGACTTTGAATTTTGATAAAAGATTATTAAGACAAATATTTTACTTTGGGTCAGTTCTGATTTCATGTTGACTTTAAGCAACAAACGAAAATAAAAAAATTAAGATAAAGAGCTCAAATACATATATAATATAGCACTGCTTCTTTGTGAATATTATTAGGATTATATTTGGATATATCATATATATATTTGGATTGGATAGCCCAGAGCTCTCACCTACTTATAAAGTCGAAGTTTTGCCAGAAATTTGCATGTATATTGGATTATGGCTGGGTAATTGCAGAAATTACTCTAAACTCTCCTTAGATTGATGACGTATCTGCCAGCACCAACCAAGATTTTTAATCTTTCAATCTTTTTGTTTTTGTCTGTTATAAATGTAATAGATTTGTTGTTAATTTTATTTAACTGACATGTTTATTTTACAGGGTGTATCTGAACAAGCTCTTAAAGAGATAAATGAATTTAAGGAATGTACCTTCTTAAGTCCTATGATGGCTGAACAGCATGAGATACATTAAGTGAATGATGACAGTAAACTAACCCTAACTACTTAGACAGGATTATATTAAATAAGTATAAGACAATATGGTATGAAGCCCATTGTACATTGGGGCCACAGTTTGTTCCTGGCAGGTATCAGATGCCCTACCCTCAGACAACATTTTTTTCGGATTTATGTTTTGTAGGACTTTCTCCTTACTTTCAACAGCTATTGATGTAGCCAGTCTGATCCCCTCTGATAGGGTGATCACAGGCAACCCTGAGTATATCTCAAGCCATCAAATTCAACCCCACAGAAGAGCAGTGCCAAAGCACAACTGACATAAAAAATAAAAAAAACCTTCCTCCACTTGGTGTCGATATAGAGCACAGAATAAATAAATGATTTACACCTTTGTGGAATTAAATAAAAAAAACATATACTACACTGCAAAAAAGTAAATTACTCTCCTTTGATAATCTTACACCTGTAGAAATTCAAGTATTGCATAGCATAATTTATTCTCTGCAATTTGGTTGCAAGGTTACATCTACGTTGATAGCCAAATGCCTGCTAAGATGACAGGAGCGGTGAAGGTTTTTTTTCCTAATCACAATCATATAATCCAAGATGTTGGCACAGTAGTTTGTAGATTGTCTGTCTGTTTGTTTACTGTTCGTTTATACGATATAGATTTATTTTTTAAACTTTTGAAAATTTCGTGAATCAGGATTTCTAGTTTCAGTCGTGACAAGTGGCAGGTTCGTGTCTGCAACCTGGAACTGTTTGGGATCTGATTTCTTGTTTCTCTGCATGACCAGCTGACCGGCTGTGGAATCTATGCCATGTGTGGATGCTGTTTTGGGGTTGCAGGGCATGTACAACTGCATGGATAAGTACAACTGCCTAGATGAGCGACAGACATTGAAGTAATCGGCAGTATTTTTAAGCTTTGATCGGGGACATGTGGACGACTGCTGCTTGGAACCTGACTTAAGGTTTTCATTGGCCTGGCCATCTGGATCAAGTTGGTTCAAGACTGGATTGCAGTCTGCAGGCCTTGTGGTTTCAAAAGATCAATGCAGCACGGACGAGCTGGGCAAACAATTTTTTTTAACTTTATTATTCGCCCTGTCCAACAATCGAACAAATTCCAATCCAGGCAAGTATCCTTCTACATGTTTGGATAATTATATACTGGTAACTGTGTTGGAACAATAGGACATCAATCGGGATGTATACTCATCTATTCTCTTCTGAGAGACACTATCTGAGTTTGTATATGTTAAATTATGTGTTTGTGAATCTTCAGAAATATGTATTAATCAATGCTGAAAATTATACCATCATAAATTGTCCTCCTCATTGTACAATGCCATTACCACTTCTTTCCCTACTCCTGCAGAATTTAAGTTTAGATCTGGTTTAGGTTTTATTCATCTTAATGTACAAAGTTTGCTTCCTAAAATGGACATGGTGTGTATATGGTTAAAAAAAGTATTGGCTTAATAGCTCAGTTTTAGAGAGAGACATTAATATTGATGGCTATACTGGATTTAGGACCGATCGCCCAAAAAGAGGAGGTGGGATAGCCATTTATATAAAAAATAGATATTATGGTACTTTGCTCTTATCCAGATCGATCTCTAAACCATTTGAACTTCTTGCACTTAGTGTAGTTTTCTCAAATAGATTTAAACTTAATATTGTAGGATGTTATAGACCTCCGTCAGCAACTAGTGATGCTTTTTCATCTTTAATGGGTCTTTTGTCATCAGTAAACTTCAAAGAACTCATTTTAATTGTTGATTTTAACTTAATTTGGAACTGGCTGCAGACATTGTCTGATGAAATAAAATTATTCTGTGACTCCTTTAATATTTCACTATTATTAGATACACCTACCAGACTTAACTTAAAAAATCCAGAAAAATCATCACTTATTGGTCTTATTTTTACAAATGCTCTTCATAATTATTCAACAGCATATGTTTATGCACATGATATTAGTGATCTTTGTGCTGTCACTACAGATAGAAACGTCTCGGGTTACTTAAATGTAACCCTTGTTCCCTGATAAAAGCAGAATGAGATGCAGTGCTGGAAGCACTTTGGGAACACCTTCATATGTGTGACCAGCTGTGAATATTTGTGTAACACGTCAATGAACATTGACCGGAATTTATAGCCTCTGCCGGTGTAATCATTGGATGCACCTGGGGCTGGGATATAAATAGATGCGTCACCGGAGCATTGTCTGGTATTTTGTCTGAAGAGCAGTCCCGGGGCATCCAAGTGTGGCAGGGAAGAGCAGCATCTCGTTCTGCTTTTATCAGAGAACAAGGGTTACATTTAAGTAACCCGAGACATTCCCTTTACAAAAAGCTACACTTCTGATGCTGCGCTGGAAGCGCTTTGGGAACGAGAATACCCACGCCATGCACTGAGGCTGTCCGGACCCCCTACGGTTGTGTAGTGTGCTCAGAAGAACGTGAGAGGTCTCAGACACAAGCTTGAGATGTTGATTCAAGGGCAAAAGAGCCCGGAGTGGCATGAACATCTAAACTATAGAATCTAATGAATGTGTGCGGAAAGGACCAACCTGCCGCATCACAAACTTGCTGCAGAGGGAGACCTCTAGCCAAAGCTTTAGAGGAGGCGAGCCCTGTGGTAGAGTGAGCACTGATACTTACTGGCGAAGCTTGACCGCGCACCTTGTAGGCCAGGGCAGTAGCGTCCCTCACCCAATGCGACATAGTCTGCTTGGAGGTGGCCGCCCCCCGGTTGTGGCTCCCATGGCAAGCGAATAGTTGCCTTGACTTACGCCACTGGCTAGTGTGGTGGACATAAGTCTAAAGGGCACAGACTGGACACAGTCTGTGAAGTCTTTGCTGCTCCGGCGTTGCAATCAGCGGGGAGCAGAAGGCTTAGAGAGTGACCGGATGAGGGTGCAAAATTGCTTTGGTCATTCCTGGAGCAAACTCTAAACAGGCTGAAAAAACAGACAGAGCCAATAGGTCCTCAATTCTCTTTAGAGAGGTAATCACCATAAGAAAAACCATCTTGAGAGTCAGAAGTCTGTCAGATGCTGACTCTAGAGGCTCAAAGGGGGTCTCAACCAGACCAAACATGTTCTATAGCCCCTTAGACCGAGAGATTTCGCAGTTCTTTCGACAGTAGAAATGTTGTTAGCCGCTTTATTATTGTGCGTGGAACGTACAGAGATTCAGCATCCCCCTCGTGAACCGAAGAGGCCCCCTCGTGAACTTCAGGCTTACGAGAAGGATCAGCTGGATCTGGGGAGAGAGCGAGGGAAAGGGACGAACCCGTCTCTTGCTCCTTAGCCAGATCCATGAGAGAGCCCCACAAATGAAGTGTGGGCGCTGACTACCGGAAGTAAGCGAGTCGAGCGCGAAGCATTTTGCCCGAAAGCAGATCGCAATGCTCGCACCCGCCCCAACGTGAGAGCACCATGCTCTTCCCCCAAACAAACAAAGCAAAACTGATGCGTGTCCCTCTCGGCCATAGAGCGTAAACAAGGGAACACGCATCGTTTGCTCTGACTTTCAGTCATTCTCTCTCTTTTTTTAAGAAGTGAAAGGAGAAAAGGTTCACTGCGCACTGCCTAACCAATTCTAACTTCTAACAGAGGAAAGAAAGTTTGACAGGCTCGTATAAACACACACACACACACACACACAGTGTGATCTCTGAAGACAAAGAATCTGATGGTGCTCCCAGCCCCAGGTACATTCAATGATTACACCGCCAGAGGCTATAAATTCCGGTCAATGTTCATTGACGTGTTACACACATATTCACAGCTGGTCACACACATGAAGGTGTTCCCAAAGCGTTTCCAGCGCAGCATCAGAAGTGTAGCTTTTTGTAAAGGGAACACAGAGTTTCCCAAAGTAAAACCTTGTATTATCTTCATACATTGCATGTCTAAATTTTAGTGAATTTTGATTGGGAGAAGTGCCTGGAAATATTTTTATGATGGGTTTACTACCATTATCAATAAGCATGCTCCGTTTTAAAAATATAGATCTTCAATCAGATTGGCTCTATTTTAGACAATAACGAAATAAATGTACAGTACCGATTAGAAGAGCTAAAGCTGAATATTTCCTTTCTAAAACAACATTGAATTTAAATAAACCAATGAAATTTTTGAAAAATATTGATTCCTTATCTGGCACTAAAAAGACCACACCATAGATAGCCCCTGTTTCTTAAATTATTACTATTTGTGTTTGGTAGAGCGCTGATCCAGTTGGATCTGTTCAAATCATTCCTGCATAGGAGGTTTTCATCTAAAACAACTGGAAACCAATAAGGAAGCTTGAGATGAGGAAATGGCAATTAGCATCCAACCAGGATTCAAGCAAACCAGATGGGTGGATTTGGAGTGTTTGAAGCTGGTGTGGCTTATGATTGTTGCACTAGTGAGAGGTGCAGATAGAATAGGACTGAAAGTGCAGCACTCGACTGCTGGCGAGCTGTTAAAATGTTGGCTTGCATGGTTACAAAGATACATTTTATGAGTCCTGCAGTGTGACATGCTCCTTCTCAATGATTTCCAGGAGGGAAAAAAAATTACATTTTACACTAAATTAATATTGTTTTAGGAAAACACTTGCAAATAAATGGCTTTAAAGTTATAAATATGGAACCAAAGCCACAAAACAATTTCTTTTTAATTGGGTTTTTAAAAGGTCCGTCTGTGATTGGAATCCTACAAATAAGTCGTTTTCTCAAATTAAGAGTGCACAATAGAAGACCTTAAAATATGTCTAAATCATTGAGTGATTTTATTCACTCCATCAAGGGCTTTTTTGTCCATCTGTGACACCAGGGTCAAGAATAAAACTAACAGGCTGAACATGTGAAAGAAAATGAGTCCCATTTATCTAAATTTCTAATTCTATCTAAGACGGCCTAATCAGCATCAATTTTTCAGATCCATCCTCTCACTGAATATGATCAAGGTAGAAGAATGATCCACGCATCCTTAATTTGCCCACTTGTTTCACTCAAAGTCACATATTCTGAGTTCAAGCCGTCTGTATATCCCTGAGGAACTGCTCTCTTGACAAAGTCAGAGAAGTGAGATTGTATTAAGGGCTTAATGGGACAGATGGTGAAGAAGTGCCACTGGAGGTGACCTACATTTAGGGATGTGCTCCAGTCAGAACTGAATTCCTTATGGATTCCATTCCTGGAGTTTCTTCTGTGGAACATAGAAAGAAATGTTGAAGAATCTTCAAATGTCTTTTTGCAATAAGATTTGTTTGAATGGTGAGTCGGGCTGTCAAGCTCCAAAAAGGACAAAAACACTACAAAAAACACATTAAACGTAGTGAATACAACTTTTTAGATTCTTCTAAAATCGTTCAATAACTTTGTTTGATGACAGACCAAAATTGTAATTGTTAAGAAGCTTGTCTTTCTTGATTCATATATAATGTAATGTGCTATTAAAAATGTGCCAGACTGCCTATGAAATTTGAATGTTCTGCAGCTGTAATGGGAGCCAGCTGGTATATGATAGCTGTGCGGTATGTGTAAACCTCACTCCCCTGGACTCAAGAGGTGAATTAGTGACTGATGCTGGAGGCTGTAGATTTTAGGCCAACTTTTGAACTAGTGATGGGAAGTCCGCTTCATTTTCACAAACCAGTTCTTTCGAACTGTTTCAATGAAACAGTTCAAAAAAACGTTATTCAGTATTTCATCATCATCACATACTAACATCAACACTTGTAAGTTATTCTATTAGTGTTGGGTTCGAGTCCACCTTATTCGTGTCTGAGTCAAATCCGAGTCTTTAAACAACTGAGTCCAGGTCCAAAAGGGGACGAGTTCATAACAGTCAAGTCAGAGGCCGAATTAACCTGTTCAGGAATCTGAATTAAAATTGTAACTTAACATCAATATTTTAAGCTTATTTTAACTTCACAACTAAGAAAAACAGTTTGTCAATATATAAATGTAACAAAAACACCTGTTGCATTTCATAAATACATTTTATGATTAGTATCCTGTTGAACAGACTTCAAAGTGATTTTCTAGATAATATTCAGGAAACTGCACAATGCAAGGCAGTTCTGTGTGCTGCTCATATACCTAAATCCCTGATGCATCCATGTGCATCTCGCAGCAGCTGCTGCAGAAGGTAAAAAAAAAAAACGCAATAATTGATATTTGCTTGCGCGGCAGCCACGTCAGTCTGAAATCTTTAAATACCAATCAAAGAAAATTTAATTGAGCTGTTCTTTAAGAGCTCTCAAGGAGCTGATTGTGGACTACCGGCAGACCAGGAAGGGCCATACATACACTTCCATCTACATTGATGGGTACGAAGTTGAGCATGTGGCTAAATTCAAGTTTCTTGGTGTCCAAATCTCTGAAGATCTTTCCTGGAACTGCAACACCTCCAATATGATCAGAAACTTAAGATTACTAAGATTACTTCCTTAGGAAGCTAAGGAAAGCTCACCTGTTCCCCCACATCTGAACTTTTACCGCTGCACTACTGAAAGTCTCCTAACGAACTGCATCGCAATGTGGTATGACTCCTCTCACCCCAACCATGGTCTGTTTACTCGGCTATAGGAGTCTTCGTTGTCGCACCAGCGGACTCAGGAACAGTTTCTTTCCCTCAGCTGTCAGCCTTCTGATCTCTAAACAAACTTTTTTGCACATTCCCTTGCACATTTCTTTGCACATAATTTCTAACTCTTGATGCCACTTGTACTGTTATGATCACTGGCCATATATATATATATTTATAATTTGTTCTGTACAATACATGAGTGTTTATACTTCTTCATTTGCACCATGTACTGTATTCATAGACATTCGCATTGAGCTGGTCTCTTCTTTTCTACCTCATAACTTTGCACTCCATAAAAATCTATATTATATATATTTATATATTGCTATATTGTATATACATACTTTACATATTGCTATACTATACTCTATACCTATATATCTATACTCTGTACAATGACAATAAAGTTGAATCCAATCTAAATCTAATCTAATCTTTAACCGCAAATACATGGAGAATAATAATTTTGAGACATAAATTTAACAGAGTTGCCCTTAAAGTTTCAGAGATATAGGCTAAAAAAAAGACATGCATAAGTTACCCTTTGGTTTACAATAAAAATAACATAAAATAAACATTTAAAATAAAATCGTCATAAACAATTTAATTAATCTTGTAACATGGAGTTTAGCTTCATACACAGACTCTGTCATTAAATAATAAATGTATTTTATAGTAAAAAATTCAATTATAAACAAAACATTTCTCTGCTTAAAATATCCTAATATTTTATTGTGAATGGCTGAATGTTTTGAATTTTGGACAACAGATGTAAAAGAATGTATTTTAAGCAGCTAGGCAATGCTTTGAAAATAGTCAATCAATAATAAGTAGGTGCTGTTTATCTGTTTAGAGTTGCTGTCTGCTTTAGCAATAATGCTTTTTTTTACCTGACTATTTAAAAAGTCCCACAGTTAATTCATCAAGCTATTATGGACCAGTTCAAGCTGGCAACACTGCGTGGACTATAAGAGACTACAGAAGCCTACATGTGTAGATACATTAAGGCTAATAAGACTTATGTATTTTTTTTGGTAAACTGAGAGACATGATGTGGCTGACTTAACTCAATGAAGTTCTTGATTTTAAGTTTTTAACCATGATGAAAATGCAATGCGAGCACTGTCTTGGCTGCATAAATGCCACAAGCATTTTTACCAGTTGTCAGGTCCCATGTCATGTGAAACTGCTTTGTTTAGTTTCTATTACATTGGATACACACCCATCTTTATGTTTCCGTTGTGCCAGCCACCTCAGTAGTCGATGTTATACAGTAGTCTCTGTAGTAACATTCAAGCTTATTGGTTGACTGATGAGTGCGCCTGTGCACATGCATGTGTGTTTGTGTGTGTGTACGTCTACAACTTCAGGGGCGAACTTCAGATGAGTTCATTAATTTCTGTTTTTTTATTTATTTATTTATTTATTTAATTGCATCACAAATGTCATGGACTCAGCTGGACTCTGAAAAAGAGTCCCAAAGGCATGAGTCTGAGTCATGTCTGAGTAAAAATGCATCCAAGTCCGTGTCAAGTCCAAGTCCATTAAAATTGGACTCAAGCCTTCAGGACTCGTGACTCGAGTACCCCAACTCCAAATTCTATCAACCCGGTTTATTGGTAGACCTGTTCAAACACATACAAATAAAGCCATATGACAGGCACATCTGAGAGAAAGGGTAACATTTTGTGGATCAGTGTTGACTCGAGATGCTAACTGTTCCAACAAATTCAGTGCAGTTTGGAAAACACCGGAAATCACTACTTTAAACATCTTTGGTATACACTAAATAAGGAAAACCCTTAAAAAATCTAAAGTAATCATTTGGTTACCTGACAAAATATGCTTTAAATGTAGCATGTTTTAAAGTAAAGGCTTGCAGCATTCCTATGTGTGTGAACTTCACAGGGCAGATGTTGTGCTTATACAGCATATTTTATTACTCTGGCAAATCTTTTCCCATTAATGCCCATTTATAACATCTCATTTCCAAATTATGTGTTCCAAGAAATTACAGTAATGATCTGGCCTTACTCCTACATGGAATTATTGTCAGTAATTAGGTAAGTCTTGTCATGTTTAGATGTGTTCATGTCTTGATTCCATGTCTTTTGTTTTGATACGTCTAGTTACTGTTTCATGTCATGTGGTTCCCTAGTCATGTGATGTCCTGTTTTCCCTCCATGTTCACATGTCTAGTTTGTCATTAGTTTAGTTTAATTGTACATTGCTACTGTATGCAGTTGGTAACGTTTTCTTAATTGTTGTTAGCATGTTGCTATGCAGTTGCTAAGGTGTTCTGAATAGTTACCATTTTGTTATGCGGTTGGTACCCTTTCAAAAAAATGTAGAGTTCTGGCAAATTGCGGCAAACTTGCCGCAAATTCGGCACTCACTATTTTCACATGCAAATGAGTTTACTTTTTGCTGCAAATGTTTGCCAGAAGTTTGCAGATCTACACCGGTAGCACTGAAGCAAACCTTTGGAAACAATGTAGAGTTTGCCGCAAATCTCATTTGCATATGAAAATAATGAGTGGAGAATTTGCGGAAGTTTGCCAGAACACTAGATTTTTTGTAAGGGTAGGTGTTTAGGGTGGTTGACAGGGTGTTGTTATGCAGTTGCTTAGGTGACCTATGTGGTTGTTGACATGTTGATATGCAGTTGCTAGGTGTTCTAGGTGGTGCCAAGGCATTACCAATGTAGGCAGTTGCTAATGTATTCCGAATTAGCATGTTGCAATGTGATTGCCTGGTGTTCTGGTTGTTGCCAGGCCATTGCTATGCAGTAGTTAAGGTATTCTGAGTGGTTATAGGCACATTGCTATGTGGTTGCTAGATGTTCTGAGTGGTTGTTAGGTGGTTGTTAGGTGCTGTGGGTGGTTGCCAAGGCATTGCTGTCCAGGTGTATTTGAAAGAAAGATGAATAATTTGTTCAAATCCCTAACCCAGAGTATGAGCAATAAAAATTATTACTGTAGTAAATTTGCTAATTTTATCATAAAAAAATTCTTTTTAAGAGTATGTGCCTTAATATTATATTCTATCTTTTTTATCTGAAATTTTACAAATTAACATAAAAATTAAACATTGGAAAGACATCGATTGGCAGCATGGAGAGAGAAGTATTGTGAATTTTGTGTTACAGTATGGTGTTCTTTTAAAGAAGAGGAGGAAATCACAAAAGGTTTAACTACTCTCTTTAGAAAATGGCATATTGCTACTTTTCCAGAAGACCATGATGTATTGAGGATCAAAGAAACTTTCTGACCTCAGATATGAATTCCTTCATATGCCATTCATCATGTTTATATTGCAGAATATGCAGTATCAGGGAACTTTGGTCACTCAAATTTATGTTTTTAGATTTTCAGCTAAAAATAAATACTTTTCAATGACATCTAGTTTACTTTAAGTTTTTTACAAATAAAGACACCAAATGAGCATCTGCTTATCTGTTTTCTGGTTAGGTGAGTCAGTTTGTTATAGAACAAGTACAGCTGTTCCTCTTTTTTTTTAGCCCAGTTTGAATCGTGCTGAATGGCCTTGTAGTACTCAAGTCTGTGAAACTCCAAATTGTAGTTCTCTTTCTTAGGGGTCAGGTTTATAGCTTTGGCTTAAATCACTAAAAGAGATAACTGGTGAAAAGAACGAAGATAAAGTGACTGAAGAAAGAGACTTTGGAGAGAACATGAGGACACAAGACTCATTCACACTTTCAATCTTCCAAAACACAATCGTTCCTCTGCAGCTCTTTCTGTTTCATTAGCTACGTACACTAAATGGATAGTTCAGCCAAAATTATAATTCTGCCGTATTAAACCCTTATGTCTTCATTTCCATGGTGGAACACAAAAAGGATACATTATGAATATACTAAACTGTTATGGTAAACTGTTACCCAGGAAGAATGAGGAGATTTTACAGCAGGAGCAAGCATTATCAGGAAAATACTTGTCCAATCAGCTGCTTGACTGTGTAATAATGGTTGAGGAAAAAGCTTTATACTTCTTTCCTAGAAAAGAATTTGACCCAGAAACCAATAATTTTTTCGTACTGAGAAAACGTCTTGGGTTACTTGACTGTAACCCTTGTTCCCTGATAAATGCGGAACGAGATGCTGCACTGAGTTAGCGCTTTGGGAACATCTTTAGGTGTGACCAGCTGTGAATATGTGTGCAACACGTCAATGAACATTGACCGGAATTTATAGCGTCTGCCGGTGACATCATTGGATGCACCTGTAGCTGGGCTATAAATAGATGCATCACAGGTGCCACATATGCCAAATATTGTCCCCTGCGCCTGAGACAGAAGGTCCCTCCTGTCTGGAATCGCCCAAGGTGAGCCTTCGAGGAGAGACATTATCTCCGAGAACCATACCCTGTTCAACCAGCGTTGCACTATCAGTAAGAGGCAGGACCCTTGCTGGCTAACTCTGACCAAGACTCCCGGGAGCAGAGAAACCGGGAGAAACTCATACAGACGCATTCTGGGCCATGTATGGCGCCATTCTGTCCAGACCCAGGGGGGCTGGGTGACTCAGAGAGAAGTAAAGGGGACATTGCGCTGTCTGTTGAGAGGTCACTTCTGCCCTGTAAAATCTCACCCAGATTTGTTCCACTACCTCGGGGTGGAATTTCCACTCCCCCGTCGGTATTTTCTGTCTGGACAGTAAATCTGCTCCCACATTCAGACATCCAGGGATATAAACTGCCTTGAGTGACAGGAGCTTGCCCTGGGCCCAAAGGAGAATCCGACATGCCAGAGTGTTCAGCTGACTTGAACGTAGACCTCCTTCATTATTTATGTAAGAGACTGCTGATGTGTTGTCCACCCACACCAGGACATGGCAGCCTCTGAAATGCTGGAAGAAGTATTTCAGGGCCAGAAATACCGCCATCAACTCGAGGCAGTTGATGTGCCAATCGAGCTGATGACCCTCCCATTCCCCTTGAGCTGGACGACCACTTAAGACTGCTCCCCAACCCATCAGGGAGGCGTCTGTCGTTAGCAACCAGCGATGACAAGACGCACCCAGATTGGGACCCAGGGTAAGAAACCGGGGTCTGAACCACATAGAAAGGCAACGAAGCGTGCGGCGTGTAACCCTTATTTGCCTTAGGGGACTGGCAGCTCTTGCCAGAGTCGCAGAGGCAGCTCTTGCCCCGTTAAAGGAAGTGGGCATTCGCATACTCAACTACCTCAACGACTGCCTAATCCTAGTACACTCACACCGAGTTGCCTGTACTGAAACAGGTGCTCCAAAGGTACTGATTACTCCGGTAACCTCCTGTGATGTGTATTCCGTGGTACAGTCCCCCTGTCGGCAGACCCGCGTCTCCCTTGGGCAGAGCTCCGTCTGCCCCCCGGTCACTGTGTTTGTAAAGCTCCTCCCCGTCGAGGCAGGACCTACCACTGCACCACCTCCAAATGTGGCTGGTAAGCCCATGTGACGTATTTTGCCACATGTTAACCTCCCCTACAGGGCAGGATGTGATCTCCGCAGGGTCTTTTCCCCCTGAAAGAGTAGGATAGGAAAAGAATACCTTCGCCAATGCTTGTTATAGCGTTAGATGGCCCCAGCCGCATCTAACAATCTATGGAGACAAAACATAGAGAGAGAAAAGGCCATGGCTGGTGCGGCCTACTTCCATTAAGTCGCTTACCCCCCTCAGGGATTTGGGGAACTACAAGATGTCTTTTGGGGCATTGGGGAAGGTTACGTGAAGTCTGATACACCTGCTATTTTTGCACGCAGCAGGCCTGCTTGCACCTGCATCAGCAGTCCATGTAATACGGTTCAGTGGTGTGGCATTGTTAGATAGGGAAACCTAGTGTCACTACATCGACACAACGTCGAGTGAGTGACAGAAGGGGAATGTCTTGGTTACCGTCGTAACCTCCGTTCCCTGATGGAGGGAACGAGACATTGTCTCCCTCTTGCCACAACACTGTACTAGCCGCTGAAATGGCCGAGACCTTACTCTTGGCTCCTCAGCTCAAAACCTATCTGAACAGACGTGCGCTTCCCTCCTTTTATACCCGTATGTCCAGGGGAGGGGCATGCAAATTATGTTTGCCAATTCTCATTGGCCATTTCTCAAAGATAAGAGGTAACCGATGCTCTCAAGAGAGACCCCTAGTGTCACTACATCGATACAACGTCTCATTCCCTCCATCAGGGAACGGAGATTATCACAGTAACCAAGACATTTACCAATCAAGTAACACCAATGATTATGAAAATTATCAACAAAAATATGACTATTTAGCTAATCATTTTAAGCTGTTAGGAAAGCAACGTTTGACACATAAAATCAACAACATCCTGGTAAGAACACCAAAAATGACCTCATGAGTATTCTCATAAGTAGATATACTCTATGTACGTAACATATATACATACATTTTTATATTTTTTAATAGATACTAAAAAATACAAGGTGCCCTGTTTTAAGTGAGCTAAGCTCAATGCTACCTATGCAATATGTAAGATGGGCAAAGTCAATGGGCATGGCCAATAAAATTTGTTATTTTCGTGCAAGCATGCAATAAGTCTAGGCACAAATGTGTTTGGTGAAATAACATGCGCAGAGCACTAATGGGCTGGGTCAAGTGTAATTCAATTCTGAGATTTCTTCTCTGGTTATTGTACCATCTGAGTCCTTTGTATAGTCCATTCCCTTTCAAGCACCAGCGGTATAAACAAAGACAGCACATTCATAAAAAGTTAAAAGTGTAAATGGACTGTATGCTATGAATTAGAAGAATAGAAATATGGACTAATGTTCTTTTGTGCATTAAATGTGTCCTTGTTGAATGTCTGGCATTTTTCTAGTGACACGTCATGCTCCTTTTATACACATGAAAATGTGGTTCTCGTCAGGCTTCATTAAATTATAGAGAATTTTTAGTTATGAATAAAATTGATCAGCTGATACACAAATCATGACTAATGTTAACAGTGATTGTATTGGCATTTCAGGTTGGCTGTGGAGTTTTGCAGGCACTACTGTTCTACCAGTCGATTTTGCTTTTATTGAAACGATTTTGCCTTTATTGAAACACGAAAAAAATATTTATAAATTAAATTACATTTCAAACTAGATTAAAATAGAATTAAAATCGTCCAAAAAATCTGAAATAATCTAACCACTAATCCAAACATTTTAACCTCCCCAAATTCTTTCACCAGCCCCTATTTGGAGTGGGCTTAGAATGGCTGTTACATACTGTAGAGTACATCCAAATGCGTTCAGCGGGAGATGCTGATATAAACACAGAGACAGTGCGCAACAATGAAAGCCATCTGGGTAGCACATGTTGATGGAATAACTGTCCACAACCAAAAGAGTGAAACTACACATTATACAATAAATTTTTTCATGTTTCAATTTGTTTTTAAATATGTAGTATAGATCTTGCAGCTGGAATGAAATCACTGGCTGCTTTGTGCGTTTTCATGACATCAGAACGAACGTCACACAAAATCCATACATCTATATGTAGATCAATACATGTGTCCAACTTTGGAATCTACTTTGACATTCTAATACAGGTATTCTTTTAGCTCTTGAAGGAACAATGTGACATGTATATATTGATGATGCATGTCTAGTAGCAAGGCTAAATTATATTGTATGTTCTAAAAATGGACCAAAAAACCTATTAACCAATAAACATTTCCTTGAGGAAGCCATGGGTCTTGCACGGCCAGTCTCTGTACTAGCTGTTGAATGTCAACTAATTTGAGCCCTGCAGCAGTAAATTGAATGCATTTTGTCCTGTGCTACTGAAATTCATATAGCATGTGCTGGTGCCCAAAAATTTAAAAACAAGCTATTATCTATTATTATTGAATTGGCTTCTATTAGCAGGTGATTGCACAGCACATACTGTGTATAAAAAAAAAAAAAAAAAAAAAAAACAGCATTTAGACGGTACAGATATGAAATATGGAAAATAACAAGGGCTATCACTGTGGCACAGTTAAAACCATGCTCAATCAATTTCACTGTTTCAGGTATTATCCAATTTATAATGGAGATAATGTCAGAGAATTATATCACATGCAGTGAAGCACACTATTTCCAATGCATACCATAGTATGCCCTATGTTTTGTATATTGTTATAATACAGTAATACTGTATTTTGTACAGCAGAAATGCTTACTTGCCTTGCAGTGAATGAATATGATAGTACAATTGAGGAAACTGTACACAATTTCAAAGTAATTTGTACTAATTTGTACAAAGTAATTAGGTTCACTTACTGTGTATACAGTCATATTTAATACATAACATACATTTTTATTTGATATTTGTTTTAGTACAGTAATAATGTATTAGCAGAAATGTTTACTTGAAAATGAATGGAATATAATAGTACACAAAAGCTGGTAGTTTATATTTTCTTGCTAAGATACATAGGCACCTTCCATCTAAATTTTATATACTTTTTTTACTGGCACACTGTTAACACTGACATGCCATAATTGTAATAAAATTGTGTTCTCTTAACCTTCATTTTTATTCTTGACTGGTAATATAGTTTAAACTAACAAAAGCCTAAGCAAATAATATATGAGGTATATTTTATAGAGTCACTTTACTTGCCAAGTTTCCATCCACTTGTTGCGTTGCAAAAAATGCGTTAAAAAAACTGTTTGCCATCTCCTGCTCATTTCCATCCAACTGGACTTTTATCGATATCGTGAGCATGATGATGTAATCTTTAAAAAAAAACGTTGTTGAATCAGCCCTTGAACCGTTTCCATACAACATTTTGTGTATATTTCAAATTGAGTACCTTTCACATCCCAGATGTCCCCATATTTTGTCCCCAAATCAAATGAACAATTAATGAGACAATTAATTTAAATTGACCAGCTTACTGTCATTTAATTTCAAAAATAATTGCAATAGTAGTGTAGCCAAGTGGAGAAATTTCAAGTAATGTAACTCATAAGTTGGACGTGGCCCCTTTCAGAGTTTTTTCTCACCCACACTTAACATATTGCTTCAAATCAATAGATTTAACGACTGGAGTCTAATGAATTACTTTTATGCTTCCTTTTTTTTTTTTGGAGCTTCCAATTTTTTGCCACCCATTCACTTTCATTGTATGGACCAAAAGAGCTGAGAAATTCTTCTAAAAATCTTAATTTGAGTTCCGCAGATGAAAGAAAGTCATGAACATCTGGAATGGCATAAGGGTGAGTAAATGATGAGAGAATTTTCATTTTTGGGTGAACTATTCCTTTATTAAAACTAGTCAATTAAAGCATTAATAATCAGTTTAAACTATGAAAATACATTGTGCAATAATAATAGTGTTGTCTGTCCATTTGCATTATAGAATTTTTTGTCTTTAATCTAGAACTTGAAGACACATCAGCCTAATTTCAGGTGTTTCATTCAAGTGCTATAGTGCATTTGGGTAATGACCTGTAAATATGATTTATTGATTTTGTTGGAATACCAACAAGCTTGTCAACTTCTTCCAGTCTCATTTGTAATAAACTCAACTGTAGTGTGATATTGGAATTGACTGAGATATTATGGAAGTTTTTTTCCCCCTTATCTGAATTATTTAATTTTCTAAAATAAAAAAGTATCTTCAGGAGAAAGCATACAACTCTTCTTGAAATAAATCATTTTTGTCATGTTGTAGCCCAAAACAACAACATTATTAAAGGTAATCAAGACAATAAGCCAAAATAACTGCACACATAGTACATATTAACAACAGCAAATCAGATGTAAACAGTTTCTTAAGTGAAACAAACACAAATTTTATGCAATATGTACTCAAATTTGCATAACTTTAAACATAAAAAAAACTTGAAAACAGAAAGTATAGTCTATCCATTGGTACAAATCTTTTGGTAGATTTTGGAACTAACTGAAGGGAAAGTTAACATTCATGCTAAATGACCATGTGAATGGTGATGCGAAGCCGCTAATCGCCAAAGGGCCAAATATCAGCCACTTAATCGGCCTGGCCAATATAATGGTTTATCACTAATCAAGACAATGAACAATCAATTTTGAGACTTCAGAACCATGATGCTAGGGTATTGTGGATGGTTGCTTTGTTGTTCTGAGTGGTTTCTTACGGGCCAAGTCAAAAGAGCCTGCCTCCAAGTGTCTATGGCCACACAGTCAATGTTCAGGATTTACAACCGCTTTTACAAGGTGCGCATCTCGAAATGTTCTGTTCATACAACAGCTTACAGTTGCAGCTTGAATATTATCTGAATGAATGATAGATAACTAAAGTCATATTCTTTTTTTAAAATAGCGTTTCTCCTGTAACCACAGTTAGTATTTTTAAATGTGCGGTTATCAGAGCATCATATCAACATGCCATACCCATATTAACGAGCTAAATCTTTTAAAGAGAGTTGTCATGATTTAAATAATGTTAACCAAGGAAGCTTATTGTAAATTGTTGCCATATATGTTAACCATATTCACTTACTATTGTATTTACACTATATGGTGATTCAAGATGATTCTATACGATTACCATATTCATAACCCATTGTACTTAAATGGTGCTCCCAGGTAATGGTACATGTCCAAAAAACATGGTAATGCCATGGTACTTTTTTATATTGCAGTGTAGGCTACTAAGAGTTTTGATACTTATGGTTGTAAAATGTATTTTCCTACAGTAGTCGTTAATAAGCTGCACACTTGTTGAACTTGATAAAAACCTTCTTCATCACTACCAAATGATAGGACACATTTACAGGTTTGTTTTCCATTTTTTATAGATAAATATCCAGTGCAACCAGTGTTATCTTTGTTTCCATTGATTTAAAGTATTCCATTAGTTTGTTAGTGATTGAGAAACCATTCCAAATGATTCAGCAATCACACATGAGCTTTGAGTCATTCAGATTGCTTTGCTATGTGACCAATTTATCATAAAGAACCTGACTCAAAAAAGGGGCATCTTTTTTGACATCTTTAATTCTGATTCAAAACTGTCGACAATAAATCACGGGTTTACGGCATTTGTCAACACTACAGTGCTGCCTAATCAATAAAATAGCTTTGCTACTGAAAAGCTACTTAATTTAAAAACTATCAAAGCTACCACCTCGCTACTCAGAAATGTATTTAAATTGGCTTAGCAACTAGTAGTAAAACTATTGACCATCATTTCCAACATAATACAGAAAGGCACCTTGACAAGATAGACAATGTTTATTGACATAATTCACTGTACCTGCATAGCAATAAAGGAGTTGAATCTGAAGGGATCAAAGATGGTGAAATATGAGTTTGTTTGCGAAAATATGTCATTCCACCAAACATCATACTTTCATCATCTCTTTGAGGTGCTGTTTCTTATTCTCTGATGTACACCACTGATCCCTGATGAAAAGGGTATATTTTGGGCATCGAAGTTCTACAACTGGAAATTGTAGAATTTAATTCTTCATCAGTCTGGGAAAGAGTGCAGAGATATTATCGCAGAAGCATTGCACAGGGGTTCTCACCACTGACCCATTTATGTTGACTACTGGAGTTTGGGCTTAAGAAATATCCATTTATATTGGAAAACTGACCTGGGGTCAAGCATTGGATGGTTAGCATCACCCTTAGCTCCTGCTGGCATTTGCATGAACTGAAAAGTGCAATAATGCAAAACTTTTTAGGTGAAAATGATTTATATTTATATTTGAATAAATGTATTGTACTGGAGATAGATGACGCTCGCTCCATAGGGGGAGGTGCCGCATCAGTCTCAACAGTGGCGGTGAATGAATTCGACCTTGGCGATTTATATATGCCACAACTGTCATGTTGTCTGAGCGAACCAGGACATGATAGTTTGCTATTTATGACTGAAAATCCTTCAAGTCTAGAATAACAGCCAATAGTTCTAGGCGGTTGATATGCCAAGCCCTTTTTTGGACCTGTCCAGGTGCTGAAAGTCGGGCGTTCATCGCACACCGCCCCCCAACCTGTGTTGAAAGCATCCGTAGTCACCACTTTCCGCCTGATAAATTTCCCCAGTGTCACACCTTGCTGGTAAAATGCAGGATCTGTCCATGGACCAATGCAGCTATACAGCGGCAGGATATAGTGATGTGCATGCACCCTTGGCGGCAAGCATGTTGTGGCACACGGCGCTTCAGCCAGCTCTGAAGTGGTCTCATGTGTAAGAGACCTAATGGGATGACGGCAGATGCTGCCGCCATAAATCCCAATGCTTTCTGAAACAGCTTCAGAGAAAGTGTTCTCACCAGTTTGAACTGAGACAGACACTGTAGAATGGCCTGAACGCGCTCGCTCGTGGAGTCGAGGCGAACTTCAAAAAAGGAGATATTTTGGCTTGGAGAGATCGTGCTCTTCGCCCAGTTTACATTGAGCCCCAAGCTGTTTAGATGCTGAAGCAGTAAGTCTGTGTTGACATAACAGAGCCTCTGATTGTGCTAATAACATCAAATTGTCAAGGTAGTTCAAGATGCGTACGCCGCTCAGTCTCAGAGGGGCAAGAACCTCATCGATGCAATTCGTAAATGTGCGAGGAGCAAGAGACAGTCCGAAGGGCAGGACTTTGAATTGATATGACGGTGAAGGTAGAGGGCTTCGAGCAAGGGGTAATCTGTGTCTTGAAGGAAGACATTTTGAGGAAATGGTGTCTGTGCACATGTTTTATAGCGGTTAGTTCGCGCCGAAACGACCAGTCAGTTTCGTGCCAAAACAGGTGGGGCTCAAACGCCATAGCCAATATTAGAATATTTGTGTTATTGTAGAGAGGTTTCAAATAGGTCGTTTATGAAGGCACTCCCCCATATGCATAAGTAAACTCAATGTCAAATGGACTGAAGTCGAAAGGGAAATGCATTTGAAGTGTACACACTAATCCGTACTGAGTGCATCCCAGCATCATCTCAGATCTTTTATAGTGTGTCTGAAAACAACATGCAGAGATATTTATGAAAAGCACGAACATCTGAAGGTTCTTTAATACAGGTACTCCACTAAAATAACTTAATTCTGAATAAATAAAATAAAATAACATAATTCTTCAGAACTCGTCAGCGCTGACCTGCCGGGGCTGAGCAGTCGTGGGGAATGAGGCAAGGGAACTGCGTCCGGGGAGCCAGGACTGTACAGTTTTGGGGCTGGGGTGCCGTGAGAATGGCGCGCGCCGGCTGGATGACCCAGTGAGTGAGGAAATCGCTCTTTATTTAGAATGTGGGTGCCGCAGCCTGAAGGTGGTGTGGCAAATGAAACGAGGATTCTCCTCCCGGCCCTCCACCGGGGGACAGAGTGGTCTTGGTACCAGCTCCAGAACGAATGTCTGATTGTCTCAGGAGCGCTCCGGAGCTTTCCTGGTCCTGGAGACGGGGGCGTACGCCACCTGCGAGGTGCTCGACGCTGGGGCTGAGAGCTGGGCCTGGGTTGAGGCGGAGCTACCTGTTGTTTAGCCGCAGGGGGATGCCCTCGGCGAAAACTGCTGGGTGACGTCATCGACGGTGTCGCCGAAGAGGCCAAGCTGGGAGACGGGGGCGTTGAGAAAGCGCATCTTGTCAACGTCACGCGTCACGCATCTCGATGCTCCTGGACCACGAGGGTGGCCATCGCCACCCTCGTGGAGTGCCTGCGCTGTGACCTTTGTGGCTCTTTGAGCGAAGTCGGTGGCAGAGCGCAGTTCCGGCAGCACGTTGGGGTTGGAACTACCCAGGTGCAGATCTTTGAGTACTTTGGCTTGGTGAACTTTCAGAAGAGCCATGGCATGCAGGGCAGAGGTGGCCTGTCCAGCCTTGCTCTCACGACGGCCCAGGAAAGCAAAGCGGACATCTACGCGTCAGCCTCAGACTGGGTGAGCAGACATGAAGGTGGCAGCCCAGAAGGTCTGAAAAGGGTCTCTTGAAGGAAAAGTTCACCACAAAATGATAATTCTCATTTACTCACCCTTATGCTGTCTCAAACTCGTCTGAATTTCTTTCTTCTGTTAAAAACAAAGAACATTTTGATGACGATATGAGGCGTTTTTAACCATAAAGTGTTCATTTTTAGTTCATGTTAACTAATGTTGTTAACTAATGTTAACATATGGAACCAAATTGTAAAGTGTTACAGTTTTATGGATTAACTTTAGCTGCCTTTGTCTTTTTAGAGCTTGAAGGTGTTGGACCCCATTGTCTTATATTGTATGGACAAAAAAACGTATATCTTCTACTAAATATCTTAAGTTGTGTTGTGCAAAATAAATAAAATCATACGATTTTGAGATGGAATATGGGTGAAAAAATTATAAGAGAATTATTATTTTTAGTTGAACTGTTCCTTTAAAATCCAAAGTTGACACTAGCATCTGGCTTAGCACGGTTCTTTACAAGTTTCAGTTCAAATCAGTCTTCCTGCCATCAGCACCCACTGGTTCAATATTCAATTACCTGATGGGCTGTTTGTGAGGCAAAAACCAATAACCTTTCCTGAACTGTGGCAGTGTCTAGATGAAGCCATGGATAATTATCCCAGTCTGATTAAAGATGTCACAATCTTGCCTGTTGATGGTATTGCTAAAAGGTTAGTTGTTGCTGAAGACAGCACCTGCTAATTGAGGCCAAATTTTGCTTAATTGACTATCACTTCATCAACCTATGGATTGTTCTGTGGAATTCTGGAATGATTGCACAATTTGTTTTTCTTTCACTCATCAAACTTTAATAAAACATTTTATTTCTGTAAACAGGAAGATCCAGGCACCTTAGGAACTGTGAATGTGTCATAGTCCCTTTCAAGTCAAGTCAGTCCACTCGGCGGCCATCTTTGTACACTCCTGGGCAGCTACAGGTGAAACTCGAAAAATTAGAATATCGTGCAAAAATTCATTAATTTCAGTAATTCAACTTAAAAGGTGAAACTAATATATTATATAGACCAGTGTTTCCCAACCTTTTTTTAGGTTGACCTGACAGTTGTGCAGAAAACCATCATTGACACCCTCCACAAGGAGGGAAAGCCTCAAAAGGTAATTGCAAAAGAAGTTGGATGTTCTCAAAATGCTGTATCAAAGCACATTAATAGAAAGTTAAGTGGAAGGGAAAAGTGTGGAAGAAAAAGGTGCACAAGCAGCAGGGATGACCGTAGCCTGGAGAGGATTGTCAGGAATAGGTCATTCAAATGTGTGGGGGAGCTTCACAAGGAGTGGACTGAGGCTGGAGTTACTGCATCAAGAGCCACCACACACAGACGGGTCCTGGACATGGGCTTCAAATGTCAAACGTCTTACCTGGGCTAAAGAAAAAAAGAACTGGTCTGTTGCTCAGTGGTCCAAAGTCCTCTTTTCTGATGAGAGCAAATTTTGCATCTCATTTGGAAACCAAGGTCCCAGAGTCTGGAGGAAGAATGGAGAGGCACACAATCCAAGATGCTTGAAGTCCAGTGTGAAGTTTCCACAGTCTGTGTTGGTTTGGGGAGCCATGTCATCGGCTGGTGTTGGTCCACTGTGCTTTATTAAGTCCAGAGTCAACACAGCCGTCTACCGGGACATTTTAGAGCACTTCATGCTTCCTTCAGCAGACAAGCGTTATGGAGATGCTGACTTCATTTTCCAGCAGGACTTGGCACCTGCCCACACTGCCAAAAGTACCAAAACCTGGTTCAATGACCATGGTATTACTGTGCTTGATTGGCCAGCAAACTCGCCTGACCTGAACCCCATAGAGAATCTATGGGGCATTGCCAAGAGAAAGATGAGAGACATGAGACCAAACAATGCAGAAGAGCTGAAGGCCGCTATTGAAGCATCTTGGTCTTCCATAACACCTCAGCAGTGCCACAGGTTGATAGCATCCATGCCACGCCGCATTGAGGCAGTAATTAATGCAAAAGGGGCCCAAACCAAGCACTGAGTACATATGCATGATTATACTTTTCAGAGGGCCGACATTTCTGTATTTAAAATCCTTTTATTTTATTGATTTCATGTAATATTCTAATTTTCTGAGATTCTGAATTTGGGGTTTTCATAAGCTGTAAGCCATAATCATCAAAATTATATCAAATAAAGGCTTGAAATATCTTACTTTGCTTGTAATGAGTCTATATAATATATTAGTTTCACCTTTTAAGTTGAATTACTGAAATTAATGAACTTTTGCACGATATTCTAATTTTTCGAGTTTCACCTGTATTTTCAATGGATACAAGCTGAATAAAAGTATAGCTCCTATCTAATTTAATGGGGAAAGACTGGAAACTTTGAATTGTTTGGTCAAGATTACGATTAAAATAACATTTCAAAACAGCAGTAAAATCTGAGAAATAGAAAACTATTTGTGATGCTGATTCAGCTAATGCACATGTGCATTCTCAAGTTAACTGGCAGGCGATGTCTGTTTCTAAAAGGTGATTGGCTCTTTTACCTGTAAGACAGGTCTTCATTTTTTACATCCACCATTTGGTAGTTACAATTTCTCCTTGGGTTAAATAGTCTCTGAATATATGTGATACTCTCTGAAGACCACTGGACTTTTCTGTGTTGCCCCCGATCATGTTTTTTGTTTACTGTTTGTGTTTTCTGTTTAATTTTGGGGACATGTGGTATAATCCCCTTGAGAGGGGTTCTGCCCTTTGTTTTGGAATTTTTTCCCCCTTGTGGTAGAGCCCTGACATGTATATGTTCTAAGTTTGTTTTATGTCTTGCGTCTGAATTCAGCCACTTTGGTCGGTTTGGTTCATTTACTCTGTGGTCCAGGCACTTGTGTTTTGTCGTGTTATGTGAATGCACTTGGTTTTGTGTGTTCTCATTTCCTTGTGCATTCGTCTATTCTTTAGTGATAACCCCACCCTCTCATTTGTTTCTGTTTCTCCCTCGTGACAGTTTTGTGTTTATATTTGTATTATTTTCAATAAAAGCCATCTTTGTTCTCTAGCATTTTGGGTCCTCTACTCTTCACGCAGTTAGCATTCCGTGACAGAATTTCTAACTTAGAAAAGTGCAACCGAATTCAACTTGAAGTTACACTTACAAATTGAAAACTAGTGCAGAAAAAATGCTAGCATTGCATAGCAACATTTGTCTACAGCTCCTATAAAGCCAGAGTCCAGATTAGAGTCCATAATCTGGTTCAGTCAGGACCACTTCTGTCAAATCTATAACTTTTACTGACTTATAGGCACTCTGAAGCAATCTGTTAATGTTTGTGGTATAGTACTGTTTTGGGAAAACTCTCCACCCATCAATGCAGCCACGACAAAGTGGAAAGTGCAGTGAATCAAAGCTATGGGCAGTAAAAGCATACTGCTGTTTTCGAAAGTCAAATAGCACCGACTTTTTTGAATAACGAGCAATCTATTGCCTAACCAAATTGGATTGTGAATTGTTAGACAATAAGATTTTACAAACCTGCTAAGCAGAAACATATGAGAGATGAGGATAAGGAAAAAACTGATTAGATGGGGGAAAATATGTGCAGTGCAACAGGGCAGTGTTTAGATGATGAAACAGTTTGTGACACACTGCTTTTCCTCCTCACCAAATCGAGGAAAAGTTCCACTCTGTCTCATATAGCCTGTCTCTACTGATATAACCCACCATATATATGAGAGAACCTCAGATGATTGGGATTCAATTGTGAATAAAACATTTAGCGAGAAACACATGTGTTCTACTGTAGAGACCCTGCAGCAGGGCATTTAGGTGACGGCTCAGCAGCATACTTGTAGGGCAAAGTGACACCACCCTCCTGTTCCTGTTAGGATTTCCAATTGATTCTCCCCCACTCAGTGATGCATCCACTGAGAATCATGTTGAAAGTGCCCTTGTTATTGGTGACTCTATTGTAAGGGACGTGGAAATGGCTAATACTAAACATAGATTTCTAAAACTGCTTCGCCAGTCGGAGATAACTAAAGATAATGTTAAAGAGGTGTGTGAACTTGCAAAAATTATGTCAGACATTGTAATATGCTCTGGGCCCCTCCCTGCTTGTCATGGTGACAAGAATTATAGTAGATTAGTGTCACTGAATTGCTGGATGTCTCAGTGGTGTCCGGAGAATAGCATAGGATTCATAGACAATTGGACAATGGGAAGACCTGACCTGCTAAAGAGAGACTCCATCTCTCCAGGGAAGGTGCCGCTCTCCTCTAATAATATTGTTCATCTTCTTAATAGCGAATAGTATTTGACTAACTTGGGCCCAGGTCAGGAAACAGACAAACTGACAAATCTGAACGTCTGCTAGCTGCCTACATCACACAGGTCACATAAACTACAACACATGGATAATTAATCAGCTATAGATGAATATAGAGACTGTGTCTGTTCCCTGAACTACTAAACACAAAACCCTCAATAAGTCATTTAATTAAAATAATATTGTCGTCAAACTTGAAAATAACAACAAAAACCAAAAACAGAAGATAAACATCATGTAAAGGTAGGACTGCTAAACATTAGATCACTTTCATCCAGATCACTAAATGTAAATTAAATTATTAGAGATCATAGTTTGGATTCGCTCTGTTTGACTGAAATCTGTATTAAATTAGTCTACTCCCTCAGGTTATTGTTATAAACATGAACCTTGTCTGAAAGGTCGAGGACAATTTACAATGATATATTCAGTGTTACTCAAAGGTCTGGATATAAGTTTATTTCTTTTGAACTGATAATTCTTAATGTGATATCGTCTGATATAAATAAAAAAAATGTGTCATCTTTTGTTCTTGCAACAGTTTATAGACCACCAGGGAAATATTCTGAATTCCTTCGAGAATTCGCTGATTTTCTTTCAGATCTAGTGGTTGCTGTGGAAATAGCTATAAACATTTTAGACTTCAATATCCACATAGATAAAGACAATGATTCACTGTGATTAGCATTTATTGATATTCTCATCTCTGTTGGGGTTAAACAAAATGTGGCAGGTCCAACCCATCAGCAAAATCATACGTTAGATCTAATTTTGTCATATGAAATTGATGTTGATAATCGTTTGGTTACGTATGTAACCTCCGTTCCCCGAGGGAGGGAACGTCACATTGTGTCGGAGAAGCGACACTAGGGGTCTCTCTTGAGCGCCGATATTCACCTCTGACCTATTGAAACGGGCCAATGAGAGTTGGCAGTCAGTATTTGCATACCCCGCCCCGCATACGGGTATTTAAGCGGGGCAAATACGGAAGTTTAGTCAGGATTTTTCTGAGCCGGAATGGTCCGGCCTCAACAGTGGCTCGGTTCAGTGACATGGAGGAGGAAAGACCTCCTCCATGTCCGAACCGCCGATACAGAGGCGGGCAGGGATTTCATCCAGTGCCGCACATCGTCTGTACCTGGCTGCACGTACCCTTCCCCAATGCCCCATAAGAACATCGGAATCCTTCTAGTTACCCTGGGAGGGGAACAAGGCGATGTTTGCCAACATGGGAACGAGCCAGCCTGGCTGGGCCTCTTTTCTCTCTATGTTTCTCGCATAGAGCAATCACGGCCCTTACACGCATATAGAGAAGGGGGTCTTACCCAGACCTGCCCTTTTTTTGGGGAGGAAAAGTGGTACACACATCACACGGCCGTCTTAGGGCTCGTGTGGAAAGTATGGTGCGGTGGTAGATCCAGCCTCGAAAGGGGGGAGTTGCTATAGCACGGCGACCGGGGCAGCTGTAACTGCCTAAGGGAGACACGGGGGTCCGCTCATAAGGGGACAGAACCGTGGAATTACACACAGGGGGAGTCCGAGCAGGAGGCCTTACCTGTGGAGCACCTATACCAGAACAGGGTAGCCATCAGGGTAGGGGAGGAATCGACCAGGGTCCCGACTCGGAGTGGGGCACCCTGGGAAGAAGGCACACTACTTTACCTTGACATCAGGAAAAGGGCACTGGGCGCAAGCGATCAACCTGGCTGGTCGGTCTATGTGTTACTGAGTTCTACGGGCTCGGACCTGACAAAACACGAGACGCAACCGACTCAACGCGGAGGTTGTAAAACCTCGCGAAGGTGTTGGGTGTTGCCAACCCGCGGCTCTACAGATGTCTGCTAGGGAGGTGCCCTTGGCCAGTGCCCATGAGGACACAACACCCCTTGTTGAGTGAGCTCGGACCCGCAAGGGGAGGGGCACAGCCTGGGTGTGATAAGCCAGTGTGATGGCGTCGACAACCCAGTGGGCGAGCCTCTGTTTGGAGACGGCATTCCCTTTCTGCCATCCCCCAAAGCAGACAAAGAGCTGCTCAGAGCGTCTGGTGCTCTGTGTGTGGTCCAGGTAAATGCGCAGGGCGCGCACTGGACATAGCAACGAAAGGTCTGGTTCTGCCTCCTCCCGGGGCAGCGCTTGCAGGTTCACTACCTGATCTCGGAAGGGTGTGGTAGGAACCTTGGGCACATAGCCCGGTTGCGGTCTTAGGATCACAGACGTATCTGCCGGACCGAACTCCAGGCAAGTGTCGCTGACAGAGAACGCTTGCAGGTCCCTGACCCTCTTGATAGAGGCGAGCGCGATCAGCAGGGCCGTCTTAAGAGAAAGTCCTGCCAAGACTACCGAGAGATCCCAGGAGGGAACTAGGCCTGGCCGGGAGGGATTCAACCTCCGGGCGCCTCTCAGGAACAGACTGGCGGCAACATACACCTTGAGGGTGGACGGGGACAGCCTCCTGTCCAGCCTCTCCTGTAGGAACAGGAGCACTGACTTGATCACGCATCTCTGCGGGTCTTCAGTTCGGGAAGAACACCAATCTGCGAACAAGCGCCACTTTAGGGCGTAAAGGTGCCTGATAGAGGGGGCTCTGGCTTGGTTGATTGTATTCACAATGGTCGCTGGTAAGCCTGCTAGCTCTTCCACATCCCGTCCAGGGACCAGACGTGGAGGTTCCAGAGGTCTGGGCGCGGGTGCCAGAGCGTGCCCCGTCCCTGAGAGAGGAGGTCCTTTCTCAGGGGAATTCACCAGGGAGGAGCTGTCGCGAGAAGTCTGAGTTCCGAGAACCAAGTCCGAGTGGGCCAGTAGGGGGCCACTAACATGACTTGCTCCTCGTCCTCCCTGACCTTGCACAGCACCGGTGCAAGAAGGCTCACTGGGGGAAATGCGTACTTGCGCAGCCCTGAGGGCCAGCTGTGTGCCAGCACGTCTGTCCCGAGGGGAGCCTCTGTTAGGGCATACCAGAGCGGGCAGTGGGAGGTTTCCTGGGAGGCAAACGGGTCTACCTGGGCCTTGCCAAACCGTTCCCAAATCAGCTGGACCGACTGGGGGAGAAGCCTCCACTCCCCGCCGGGCAGGCGTTGTCGTGATAGCGTGTCCGCTATGACGTTGAGCTTGCCGGGGATGTGAGTGGCACCATAGGAGGAGACGGCGGGCGAGTTGTGACATGTGGCGGGAGTGTACGCCGCCTTGACGATTTATGTACGCCACCACCGTGGTGCTGTCCGATCTCACGAGGACATGTTTGTCCCGAACTAACGGGAGGAACTTCCTGAGAACAAGAAGAACGGTCAGCAACTCCAGGCAGTTGATGTGCCAATGCAGCGGGGCCCCTTTCCAACGGCCCGCTGCTGCGTGCCCGCTGCACACGGCAACCCACCCGGACCGGGAGGCATCGGTTGTGACCAGAACACGTCGGGACACCTGCTGCAGGGGCACTCCTGCCCGTAAAAAGCAGAGGTCTGTCCAGGGTCGGAGTGTTTTGAGGCAGGCGGGGGTGATCCTTACCCGATGCGTGCCGTGGTGCCATGCTTGTCTCGGGACTCAAGTCTGGAGCCAGTGCTGGAGTGGTCTCATTTGCATCAACCCCAGCGGCGCAACCGCCGTGGAGGACGCCATATGCCCCAGGAGCCTCTGGAAAAGTTTTAGAGGGACCACTGTGCCTGGCTTTAAGGATGCAAGGCAGTCCAGCACCGACTGAGCATGCTCGCTCGTGAGACGTGCTGTCATTGAGACTGAGTCTAACTCCAACCCGAGAAAAGAGATGCTCTGAACCAGAGTGAGCTTGCTCTTTTCCCAGTTGACCTGAAGACCCAAACGGCTGAGGTGCCGGAGCACCTGGTCTCTGTGTGTGCATAGTAACTCTCGAGAGTGTGCTAGGATGAGCCAGTCATCGAGGTAGTTGAGAATGCGGCTGCCGGCTACTCGTAGCGGTGCAAGGGCCACCTCTGCGACCTTCGTGAAGATGCGAGGGGACAGAGACAGGCCGAAGGGGAGGACTTTGTAATGAAAAGTTTCAAAAAAGTTTGAACCGTAAGAAGGGTCGGTGTCGTGGCAGAATTGAGACGTGGAAGTACGCGTCCTTCAGGTCTACCGCTGCGAACCAATCTAGATGCTGAACGCCAGCCAGAATATTTCTCTGCATGAGCATTTTGAACGGGAGTTTTAACAAGGCCCGATTGAAAACTCGCAGGTCCAGGATTGGTCGTAAGCCACCACCTTTCTTGGGTACAATGAAGTAAGGGCTGTAGAAACCCTTCTTCATTTCGGTTGGAGGGACGGGCTCCACCGCGCCCTTGGCTAAGAGGGTCGCGATTTCTGTGCGCAGGGAACTGGCATGCTCGCCGTGTACTGCGGAAAGCGGACGCCCTGAAGGGGCGGGAGCGAGCAAACTGAATTGCGTAACCGAGTCGAATGGTCGGTGCAGCCAGCGTGATGCTTTGGGAAGCGAAAGCCACGCTTCCCAGCTCTGCGCTAGGGGCACCAAAGGGACGAGTATTTTGGACGTACCCGGCGGGGCCTCGCAGCGGGGTGGAACAGGTAGTGCAGCGTCTGACGGCTTCGTTGCGGCCTGAGGCTGAGGTGCTGAGAATAGACTCAAAGCACTTACCTTGCTCCGCGCACCCGGCAGGGGGCGGGTTCATGACTGAGGAGGAGGTCTGATGCTGGCGTCCTCTGGACTCGTCTGAACCGGCCGGCCGGGGGACAGTCGTGGGCAGGCGGAAGGTGGGATAGCCACGTCCGGTGTACCGGGACTGTCGTAATCTGAAAGCAGATTGCCGTGAGAATGGCATTTGCGGACCAGGTGACCCAGAGGCAAAGGAAATAGCTCTTTTATTGAGAATGTGGGTACCACAGCTCCCGTCAGGGGGTGTGGCAAATGAAAAAACAAAGGATTCTCCTCCCGGCCCTCCACCGGGGGACGGAGCGGACTTACCACCTCCGGAGCTAACGTCTTCGGCTCTAGGTCGGCTGTCTCAGGAACGCTTGGGAGCCTTCCGGGTCCTAGAGGGGGTTCATGAGACAGGGGGCGTGCGGCGCCTGCGGGGTGCTCGACGCTGGGGCTGAGAGCTGGGCCTGGGTTGAGGCGGAGCAGGAGCTGGTTTCTTCACAGGGGGACGCCCTCGGCGGGCAGATGGGGCGGGGCCCGTAGCGGCAGGTCTGTGGCGGGGCATGATGTGACTGATGGCCTCCGTCTGCTTCTTCACCACGGAGAACTGTTGGGCGAAGTCCTCGACGGTGTCGGCGAAAAGGCCAATCTGGGAGACAGGTGCATCCAGGAAGCGGTTCTTATCAGCCTCACGCATCTCGACCAGGTTGAGCCAAAGATGGCATTCCTGGACCACTAGGGTGGCCATCGTCTGTCCGAGTGCCTGCGCTGTGGCCTTCGTCACTCTCAGGGCGAGGTCGGTCGCTGAGCGCAGTTCCTGCAACACATCAGGATCAGGTCCACCCCCGTGCATGTTTCTGAGAGCTTTGGCCTGGTGGACTTGCAGGAGGGCCATCGCATGCAGGGCAGAGGCAGCGCATCCAGCCGCACTGTAGGCCTTCGCGTTGAGCGAGGATGTTGTCCTACAGGGCTTGGATGGGAGTACGGGGCGACCACGCCAGGAGGTAGGGCTACCGGGGCATAGATGGTACGCAACTGCCCTATCGACCTGGGGAATCGCGCCGTATCCGTGGCGCTCTCCGCCGTCGAGGGTGGAGAGAGTGGAGCGGGTGGCACCTAGACGAGCGGAGAGCGGGGCTCTCCACTTAGACGTCAGCTCATCATGCACCTCCGGGAAAAACGGGACCGGGGGGATGCGAGGCCGCAAACGGCGTGCTGCCCCCAGGAACCAATCATCCAACCGTGAAGGCTGTGTGGAGGACGGAGGGTTCCAGTCCAACCCCACGCTCGTGGCAAGCCGCGACCGCAACATGGTCATGGTCATGTTCTCGCAGTGAGAACATAAACCATCCACAAACGCCGCCTCGGTGTGATCGCGGCCCAAACACACGAGACAGTGCCTGTGGCCGTCTGAAGCAGAGAGGCTTCTACCGCATTAAAGAACAACACAGGGGCGGAAGGGCATCTTGAAAAAGACGCGTCCTGAAAAGGACGTTCAACGCCGCTGTGTTTGCTTTTTTAGAGAAATTTGCTCTTTTAGGGAAATTTGCTCTTTTAATACACAGTGTGTGTGTGTGTGTGTGTGTGTGTGTGTGTCTGCGCTGTCGAAGCACTCAGGGGCAACAATGCATGCCGTGCAAAGTAGGAGAAAGCCGCTGTTGTGCACCGTCAAGATCCAACAGTATGCAGATCGTCAGAGGAAACAGGAACGTTAGTGGTGTGTAACTCGCAGCAAACTGCAGACAGACCATCGGCTCCGAAGAAATTTTCTGACTAAACTTCCGTATTTGCCCCGCTTAAATACCCGTATGCAGGGCGGGGTATGCAAATACTGACTGCCAACTCTCATTGGCCCTTTTCAATAGGTCAGAGGTGAATATCGGCGCTCAAGAGAGACCCCTAGTGTCGCTTCTCCGACACAACGTGGAGAGAGCGACAGAAGGGGAAATAGAAATTCTGCCACAGAGCGATAATAACTGATCATTACCTCGTCGCTTGTATGCTGTTTTCGCAAAGGTAACTCAATCTATGCAATGTTATCGTTCAGATAGAACTATTCTTTCAACTACTTAAGATAGCTTCACTAATAATTTTCCAGACTTGTGTCAAATACTCAGTACACCAAAATGTTCAGAAGAACTTGATGTTGTCACAGAAAATATGGATACAGTCTTCTCTAGCACACTAGATAGTGTTGACCCCCTTTGGTTAAAGGGTAACTAAACCCTAAACCAACTTTTTTTAGTTAATGATCTGTAAGAATGGGGCTTTATTAGTACTGGTCATTGATTCAAGTAATTTTTTTTGACATTTGTGTATAAAGTGTTTTAATTCTACAATATATGGTGTAAAACGTCTGAGTGCTGCCCTCTTCAGGTTGAATGGTGGCTACTGCAGTTGAATGTTCCTATTGGCTGTTTGCGGTAATTCGTGACGTAAGCGGTGAGAGCTGACGTAAGCAGATTCCAGCTCACCACGCCCTTGGTATGAGCTAGACACTGGCCCCATTCTCCCTTGCGCGGCTGCTTCGCTAGCATCGTCGGATGCCGATCGCGATGCGGGAGTTAAAACCGCAGTTTAACCCCCCCCCCGCGGTTCATCCCCTCTATCCCCGCTGGGGTCTGCCCACTTTTCCAGCATTTTTCAAATATTGCTAGTGGGTGGAGTCAGACTCTGAGCAGGGGTTTCGTTACCCTTTAAAGAAAGTTAAAGAGAAAAATCCTGCACCATGTTACAATGATCACACTAATGCTCTCAAGAGAGCAGCTCGGAAAATGGAGCGTAAATGGAAGAATTCAAAATTAGCGGTATTTTGCGGTGCATGGAAGGATAGTGTCTCTAATAACAGACAGGCTCTAAAAACTGCTACGTCTGCATATTTGAGCAAGTAAATAGAAAATAACAAAAACAATCCTAGGTGTTTATTCAATAGTGTTTCTAAATTGGTTGGGAATAAAACTTCTATTGAACCAGATATTCCATTGCAGCATAGTAGTACATTATGAATTTATTTACTGATAAAATCGAAATCATCAGAAACAAAATTGGAATTACTCATCCATTGGAATTACTGCCACAGCACCCCAGAAGACTAACATTATTCCCTATGATCAGCTTCAATCCTTCGCTGTTATAGGTAAAAAAAAATTAGCTCAACATCAACAGCATGTATGTTAGACTCAATACCGAATAAACTCCTAAAAGAGGTGTTTTCTAGAATCTCAGAACCTCTTCTTAATATCATTATCTATTAAGCCTCTTAATATTTAATATCAATTTCCCAATTAATGTCCAAAGAAACTTAAAACTGGCAGTTATCCAAACATTTATCAAGAAACCACAGCTTGATCCAGGAGAGTTGGCTAGTTATAGACCAATTTTAAATCTGCCATTTATGTAAAAAATACTAGAAAAGTTAGTGTCCTTCTATGTTAATTTTTAGAGAGAAATGTTATATATGAAGAATTTCAGTCAAGATTTAGGCCACATCATAGTAGTGACTGCACTTATCAGTTACAAATGACTTGTTCTAATCATCTGATTGCAGCAGCATTTCTCTTCTAGTGATTTTAGATCTTAGTGCTGCCTTCGACACCATAGATCATGACATTCTATTGGATAGGCTTGAGAATTATTTTGGCATTTTTGGATGGGTATTATTTTGGTTTAGGTCCCATCACTCTGCATGCTCCCACTTAGTCTGTGTAAATGAGAAACTGTAAAATCAATTTAAAGTTAAGTATGGAGTGCCACAAGGATTAGTTTTAGGGCCTCTGCTTTTCTCCCTATATATGCTCCCCCTGGGAGACATTATCAGGAATCATGGATTAAGTTTTCACTGTTATGCCGACGATACACAATTTTGTATTTCTTCGACACCTGATGAAATTTCTCAATTTTCCAAATGAACGGAGCGTATAAATTATATCAAAGAGTGGATGGCTAGAAATTTCCTTCTACTCAAATCCGATAAAACAGAAGTACTAATTACTGGAACAAAAACCTACAAAATTCAAAAGCTAAAAAATAATCTGACTTTTGAAGGATGTAATGAAACGTCAATTTATACAGCAAAAAATGTAGGTGTTATATGTAATAGCAGTCTAACCTTTGAAAAACAATTTTCCAATTTTTGTAGAACTGCATTCTTCCATTTCAGAAATACTGTTTCTTCTGTGGAAAAACGAATACATGCGTGCATTAGCTCAAGACTAGATTATTGTAATGCATTAATAGGTGAATGCCCTGCAGGTTTAATTAATAAACTTCAATTGGTTCAAAATTCAGCAGCTAGACTGATAAGTAGAACCAAGAAATATGATCATATCAGCCCCATTTTATTGGCATTAAATTGGCTACCTGTTAATTTCTGTATTAATTAAAAAATTCTCTAATTGCTTACAAAGCTTTGAATAGTCTAGCTCCAAAATAATTAAGAGACATTCGGTCACACTATAATCCACCACACTTATTACGATCACAAAACTCCAGCCTGTTAACAATAACGAGAATATCAAAATCCACAAAAGTAGGGAGATCATTTTCATACTTGGCTCCTAAACTATGGAATAGTCTTCCTAGCAGTGTTAGGAACTCAGAAACATTCTCTCAGTTTAAGTCTAGACTAAAGACTTATCTATTCAGCCAGGCATGCACCTAATTTATCCCTCAATTCATAGCTATGCTGTTTAGTTAGATCTGCCAGAACCAAAAAACTTCTCAAATTATTTAACCCTGCTGTAAATTTAATGGCATCTATGTAAATTTTATTATATTTCTTTCCCTGTCTAAACTATATGTTACATCATCCTCTGGATTATATCCCGAGGTTACCAGATCCTGCCAGATCCATCTTCGGTCCTGACTAATGTCCGATTCACATTGTGTTCTGAGTGATGATGAGCAACTGCAGCATGTGCCAGCCAGACTTCACTTCAGTCTATTAAGACAGACTTCACAGAGGATGAATTGATGCAAACAAAAAGACATGGGATTCTTCATGAGCCACTGCCTGAAGCATATACGAAGGATGGGAGTTCACCAAAATAACCTGCCATAAGCTTCCAGGCAGATTGCAGTGCTCCTCACTGAATGATAACTATATCAACTTGGTCAAAGGAAGGACAACTCTATTAAACCACAAATAAAATAAATTAACCACTATTAAAAGCCTTCATCGGCCAAAATCAAAGGACAATGCTTCTACGTGTATTTCCTCAATTAATTCTGGATGACTTCAAGGACTTTAATAAACTTATAGTTAATATAAAATAATTTTGTTTAATCATTGGCCCAAAACACTTAATTAGTTCCTAAATTTAACCACTAATTCTTCTAAACATGAATATCTAATATTTGCATTATATTCATTCATTTTCTGTTATAACATAATTTAATGTAAAGCTGCTTTGAAACAACGCCTGTTGTGAAAAGCACTATACAAATATATATGACTTAACTTGACTTAGCTTGGATCAAACTTTTGCACAGAAAACGTGCTACTTGACAGGCTAAAAGTACGTCAGCACCAACTGTGCCCTAATTAGTATACATTTATCTCAGAAATTTTAATGTAATGTTATTTTTTCTGTGTTATTTTGCCTATCACAGCTTACCATGTAGAGACAACTACAAGTAAGCCACTGGTAGGTTGATTCACTCTATGAAAAAGTGACAACACTGTCTCTGTGGAGCAAAAAAAAAATTACCGGTACTCTGTTTGATCATCTTGACCAGACTGACACATTTACTCAACCAATGGTGTGAGATTATAACAGGACTATCTATTTGGTCAACCAATGAGAGACAGAGGCAGTGTTTTGGGAACTGTTTGAAAATAGTCATTATTTTTGCAATTCAGTTTGGTGATGATAGTGGTGCAGAAATTACACACTTGATCTTTAAAAAAAATGCAATAAATATATCCAATTATCTCTGTTTTATGTAGAAATTTGAAAAGCAAAACAACTTTTAGTATGTTTTATATTCAAATGTATGGCTGTCAATTTTTAAGGCACAGTTATGGTAATATTACTCCAACAAATCAAGAAACCAATGATATGTTATTACAGACTGACATGGCATTTCATCTGGCAGTTGCTTAATGAACGTTTTTATGATGTAAGCAATATCACACAAACAAGAGTGTCGTTATAGAGCACTACAGTGCCTGCTGAAACTTTTGATTCCGGAAGTATTTTTTAATTCCATAAAGTACTTCATAAAAGAGTTCTAAGCCATGAACCAAGCTAACCAGCTCTGAAGTGAATCACTTACATCATTACAAACTTTTATTTGAAGCAAATAAGTAAGTAACATGTTCTAAATACTTTGGATTACTTGTTCAGCACTGATTGATTTTTTTTATTGATTTGACTATAAAACCTCTGCCATTACAGTAAGACAAAATACACATGTTAAAAATACATTCTTTGAAAAACCTAAATAAATCAAGACACATTTTCTTTGCCCTAATATCAAAGGTCTTACAAAAAAAAAAAAAAAATTATGTTCCAACATGAATTTTCTTAATAAAAAATATGATTGTGTCTGGTAACATGTGCATGTAAAATGGCTAGAAATAGCAGTTTAGCTTAGCATAAAGCTGACAATTTACACAAGGTTTATTTCTATTTCTTCTGCTCCAAACTTACTTCAAACTTACTTCTCTGTCTGCTTGTATGAATGTGACACATCATAAAAAAAGTGTTTCACTGCTGTTCAAATGCACTTTGGATTGCATAATTTATAAGTATAAATGTTTTCCATCTGAAGGGACTAAATATTAAATTAAACATTGATACGTAAATAAATGATAATAAAATCTAAATTGTACAAGTAATCTCTTAAGTAATCAAAATAGGTTTTGAATGTAACTGCGATCTAATTAGCAATTATTTAAATTGTAACTGTAGTGGAATCCTGTTACATGTATTCCGTTACTCCCCAACCTCTGTAGCTTCTACAGAGCCATGTATATTTGTGAGTTATATTTATTTACCCTGTTTCTGAAGACAGAATGGCACAAGAGTGCTTTCTTTCTGTTGAGACTTCATGCCACTGAAAAAAAAATGCATGTTTAATCAATCGCTTTGGATGCCTCTGCTAACGTTTCCATGACAGACGGTGGCAATGAAGAAACTATTTCACATCAGACAATATAGAGTGGAACACAAATAAATGCCATTGTCATAAGGAAAACTCATTTGAATTCAATAACAGATCATATAATTTGTTTCAGAGTAACTACATTATCATCATCTCCAGCAGAAATTCATATTCATACACACGGGGTGCACACATACACAATAGATGCTGGGAAAATGTGCCTGCCTTATCATTCTCTGTCCATGCATGGGTGAACAGGGTTTAGATTTTAGTATTCATAGATCCTTAAGAGCAGACATATTGATATGGATGTTTGATGGATGTTTGAATAGAGTTTTAAAGCATTAAACTGAGGAAGGTTTTTGAGAAATAAAAGAAAAAGATGTAGCGTTTTCATTGTAATTAAATTTAACATCATTCACACTTAGCAGTGGTTTTGCTGTTGATTTAATTGTTTGAGCTATTTAGGCTAAAAGTTACCACAGTAATTAAATATTGACATTATGTAATAAAGGTTATGGCAATTAATAGCAAATAATGATAGATTTGAAAAAGAAGTATTACCATTGTAATTATCTTAAGGGTGAACTTAAACTTCAGCCTTCACATCCTGGTCAAAAAGCCTTCTCAAAAGTGAATGTTTTCAGAGGGGAATCCATTCTGCTATGAAACACCCGCTTTTCACAATCCAATCAATTCCCAATGGATTAAATTAAGTCCCATCCTGTACATTAAATATTGAATTTAATTAAAAAATATGCCACATTATATAAGCAAAATGGGTTGCAAATAGCATTTCATATTGATGTCACTCTAACCATCACACTAAGTCCCTCTTGCATTTGTCTTATCTATGCAGAATTACTGAATCACTATATCTTTCTAAATTTTTAAAGATCATCCTTTAAATGCATAAGTGTTTCGCCAAACATTATCTTTGGCAGCCTGGTACGTATAGAGTATTACAAACTGATCTGCAAAATGCGCAAACAGTGGAACATTTTCAAAGCATTTTCAAGACAATTAGAAAATAACAGAAAAGTATATATTCTGTTATATTTTTATGTTTTTCATATTAAAGAGATGATGTAACATGTTGCAGGATTCTTATTCATTATATCATTTTTATGAGAAGCAGTTGGCTGTCAAACATACATTGAGCTACACGTAACACATAACCTACACAAGTGTATTTTCTCAGGCACTTATTGACAGTGTTGGGTAAGTTACTCTAAAAATGTATTACTAATTACATCTTTTACAGTGTAATTAGATTACTGTACTATTTACTCTGACTGAAAATTAATTACATTGCTTATTACTAATTACTTTCTAAAACCCTTATCAACCTCAACCAGATGAAAAATATAAGGATAGACATGAAATTGTTCTTTTATTTCTTTCAAATAAATCATATAAAATCAAATAAAATATTCATGAACTGGCCAAAGAATTTAAGTGGGCTACATTAAATTAGAAATCATATATTTTAACATTAGAAGTTAAATTGCGATTTTAAATTCACCATTGTTTTATATAGAGTTGTTCTATAGTCTACACAGAATTGAATGTAATTACATCAGAAGTAACTAATTAAGTTACTGAAAAAATAAGAGTAATCCCTTACTTTACCATTTTCAATGAAAAAGTAATTTAATTACAGTAATCAATTACTTATTAATTACACCCAACACTGGTTACTGAGTGAAAATAATCATACAACTAACAGAATTTTAGTAGTTCACCCAAGAGGGGAGGTACACCCAAATGGTAATAGCCATGCCATACTATTGTAACGTCAATACTCAGAGTTGAGCAAACTAATAATAGTTATACCTGTGCTCAGTTATACCAATGCTCAGAGTTGAGCAAACTAATAATAGTTATACCTGTGCTCAGTTATACCAATGCTCAGAGTTGAGCAAACTAATAATAGTTATACCTGCCTTAGCAGACATCAATAAACTTTTTGCTGATTTGATACTGCATGTCAGAGTTGATAGAGAACAGCAATGGAGTCGATTAGACTCAACAGTAATTAGGCTCACGATGACCCTCACAATGCCAGCCAGAGGCAAAATCACTCTGATATATATGCCTGTATATATATATATATATATATATATACCTGTGCGAGTCCATCTACAAGGCGCCACTCACCATAGCACTTAAGTATTTTTTCTATTTTATCTCTTTTATTATTTTACATATACGTACATACTAACATGTCATTCACTAATAACACATGCCTTCAAGCACATCACTGTTATCTGTTGTAGACCGTTCACAAGATACAGATGCAAGACAAAATGCAACCCACACAACCTACGGCCGCTTTGCACTTCAACACCTGCTCCACTCTCGTTCTCAGTTTCGACTCTGGAACTGCCAGTCTGCTGTGAACAAAGCTGCCTTCATTACAGCTTTCGCCACACAGTCCACCCTAAGCATCCTGGTACTGATGGAGACATGGATACGTCCTGAGGATACAGCAACACCTGCTGCTCTCTCCAACAACTTCTCCTTCTCCCACACCCCTCGACATAGTGGTAGGGGTGAGGAAACAGGTTTGCTCATTCATAATAACTGGACTTTTTCACCACAGGCTTCACTATATAACAATACATCTTTTGAATTCCATGCCATTACTACAATGCAACCCACAAAAATACATGTTGTAGTCATCTATCACCCTCCAGGTCAGATGACAAGCTTTCTTGAGGAGTTGGATGTCCTGCTGTCCTCCTTGCCAGAGGATGGCAGGCCACTTGTGGTTCTTTGCGATTTCAACATACACCAAGACAAGCCCCAGGCCATTGAACTGAATACTCTTCTGACCTCATTTGACTTGGAAAGACTACACACCACAGCAACTCACAGATCGGGCAACCAGCTGGACCTCATTTTAACACGTAACTGTACCACCTCAAATATTCTTGTTACACATTTACATGTCTCTGATCACTACTTTGTTCAATTCAACATGATTCTCCCAACCATAGTAAAACCGACTCCACCTTTGGTTTCCTTTCGCCGTAACCTCCGTTCCCTCTCACCCTCTCGCCTTTCCACTGATGTCTCTGCCTCTCTTCCCACAATAAATGTATTTTCCATGCTTGATGTAAACACTGCCACAGACACACTTAGCTCAACTTTAACAACCTGTCTAGACAACATCTGTCCTCTCTCCTCTAGACCAGCACGTACTACACCACGCAGCCCCTGGCTGTCTGACATCCTTTGTGAACATCGGACTGATCTCAGGGCAGCTGAGAGGAGATGGCGGAAATCTAAATATCCAGCCGATCTAGGTAAATATCAGCTTCTTCTTGCAACTTTTTCAGATAACGTTAAAGCTGCAAAAACTTCATATTACCAGACCAAGATCAACAGCACAACAGACACTTGTAGCTTGTTTAGAACATTCAACACACTTCTCTGCCCTCCCCCTCCACCACATGGCACATCACTGACAGCAGATATCTTCGCCACATTTTTTACTAATAAGGTTACAGCCATCAGCAATACATTCACAGCACCACACCCTGTCAAACACCCACCTCCTGTATGCAACTCTTCTTTCTCTATGTTCTCTCCTTTAACTGACACTGAGGTCTCTAAACTCCTCCTCTCCAACCACCCCACCACCTGTTCCCTTGACCCCATTCCATCACACCTTCTCCAGGCCATCTCTCCATCCATCCTACCAGCACTTACACACATAATTAACACATCTCTTGTTGCAGGCACTTTTCCCACTACATTTAAGCAGGCTCGAGTAACCCCACTGCTGAAAAAACCTGCACTTAACCCCACACAGATAGAACACTACAGACCAGTCTCTCTCATCCCATTCGTGGCAAAAACACTTGAAAGGGCAGTTTTCAATCAGATCTCTCACAGAACAAGCTTCTTGATGACAATCAGTCAGGCTTCAAAAGTGGACACTCCACTGAGACTGCCCTGCTGTCTGTCACAGAGTCGCTGAGACAGGCGAAAACTGAATCCAGATCATCCGTTCTGATTCTGCTGGACCTTTCTGCTGCCTTTGACACAGTCAACCATCAGATCCTACTCTCCACCCTCTCTAAACTGGGTATCACCGGAACTGTGCTTGGCTGGTTCAACTCCTGTCTCTCAGAAAGGTCCTTTGAGGTAGCCAGGAGAGGGGACGTATCCAAGCCACATCAGTTACTTACTGGGGTACCTCAGGGATCAGAGCTTGGGCCACTTCTCTTCTCCATATACACAATGTCATTAGGACCCATCATCCAGTCAAATGGTTTCTCTTACCACTGCTACGCTGATGACACGCAACTCTACTTGTCTTTCCAGCCCAACGACACCACAGTGACCGCTCGAATCGCTGCCTGTCTGGCAGACATCTCAGCCTGGATGAAGGAACACCACCTGCAACTCAACCCAGCCAAGACCAAACTCCTTGTCTTTCCAGCCAACCCTGCTGTTGAACACAACATCACCGTGCAGCTGGGTCCAACTACAGTGTTGCCTTCCAAAACGGTCAGAAATCTAGGGGTAACCATTGATGATGAGCTAAATTTCACAGAACACATCTCAAAGACTGCAAGATCATGTAGATTTACACTCTACAATAACAGGAAGATAAGATCTTACCTCTCTGTACATGCCACACGACTGTTCGTTCAGTCACTTGTCATAACTAGACTGGACTACTGTAACGCTCTCATTGCAGGCCTTCCTGCATGTGCTATTAGACCTCTGCAAATGATCCAGAATGCAGCAGCACGTCTGGTCTTTAATGAACCAAAGACAGCACATGTTACACCACTCTTTGTCTCTCTCCACTGGCTGCCTGTTCATGCACGTTCTAAATTCAAGGCCCTGATGCTGGCATTCAAAACAGTCACTGGGTCTGCTCCAGCATACCTAAAAACATTTATGCAGAGCTACGTTCTCACCAGAAGCCTGTGGTCAGCTAAGGAACATCGCCTTGTCGTACCAAAACAATGAGGCACCAAAACACTTTCCCAGACTTTCAGTTTCATCATACCACTTTGGTGGAATGACCTTCCCAACTCAATCCATGAAGCTGACTCATTCTCTAGCTTCAAAAAACGTTTAAAAACACTTAACAAGAGCACTTAACCAGTCACTAAAAATTAAATATAAAAATTAAATTAAATCTGTTTTGTATACTATTCTGACGATAGTGAAATTTGTAGTATGGCACTTTTCGTACCACTGTCTCCTTAAGATGATTCACTTATGTTTTCCTCTTTTGTAAGTCGCTTTGGATAAAAGCCCAATTAATAAATATAAATGTAAATGTAAATATATATATATATATATATAAATTAAAATGACTTTGAACTCAGAAATTGTATTGAGGTGTATTCAAGCAATTGTTTTTGTGAATTGTATTTTAAATGTATTTGTTTAGGACAACAACAACAAAAAAGAGTGCAACATCATTAATTCATAAGAGGAAATACCTTCAATATCAGTGCTACATCGTTGTAATTTATCATAAATCTACATTATTTACACTCAAATAAGGGTTGCAGCTCCTTTTAGCTGGAAACCAATGTGCAGTCGAGAAATCTGATATATCACTGCATTTATTCAATGTAGAGCCTGAAATTTAACCTATTGGATCATTCTGCACTAAAGCAGTAACATACCATATACCATTCAGTCTTGCCATTGTTATGCAGAATTTAACATTGGTAATTAATGTACTTATATATATATATATATATATATATATATATATATATATATATATATATATATATATATTTAGGAAGACTGGGGATAGTAGTCACAGGGGCTATATCCAAGTAATTGCAGTGCTGTATAAGGTTTTAAGAATATGAATTGGAGTAAAAAGTGTGAAAACTCACCTGGGCTGCGTTTCCCAAAAGCATCGTAAGCCTAAGTTGTTCGCAAAAACGATCGTACGACTGATCTTAATATTATGGTCTGTTTCCCAAAAGCATCGTAACTTAAGTAGCACTTGAAAATCTTCGTAGAACTACGAGTGCTCTGGAGTAATCGTTAATCCCCAAGTGCATCGTAAGAAGACAGATTTATGAGGTCTCCTGCAGGACAACCGGCAGATTACACTTTTTATCTAGATTTAACAGATTACACTGCAACGTGAGTATAATATAACGTTTTGATTGTACTTTATTGTAATCGTGTTTTGTTTAAATTAATTTATAAATGAAATAATTAAAAAGGGAAGAAAAAAATAGAAATACACATCTAAATTAAATGAATGAACAAAAAAAAATCATAAAATAAGTAATGTGGAAAATATGCTTCAAAGACTGGCCAAAATAGGCATGATTTCAAAAAAATCTGTCAATGACTTGCTGACGTGCATGAAAACCAGCCATGTATTGGGCATTTCTTGGTTGGTCATGTGGTCCCATGCCATCTTCGTCCTCCACCTCCTCCATCTCCTCCACCTCTTCATCTTCCTCCCTGTTTAGTAAGGGTACTCTCATCTGCACTGCAATGTTGTGCAGCATAGCTGTTACTATTATTACTGCACAGCACTTTTGTGGAGCAAACAAAAGACCACCGCTGGACTGGTGAATTGCCCGAAAGCGCATCTTCCACCTCCCTATTGTGCGTTCCACAATACTACGTGCAATACGGTGTGACTCATTGAAATTTGTCTCCCTGTTATTCATAGGATTAGCCACAGACGTGAAGAGATATGGCCTCAGTGGGTAACCACTGTCCCCAAGCAGCCTCCACTGTCCCTGTGAGTTTTGTACCTCCTGACCCACAGATAAATTGGTGAATATGAAGGAGTCATGTGTGCTTCCGGGCCACCTTGCCACAATGTCTGTGATCAAACCCTTATGGTCACAGATCACCTGGCAGTTGATAGCTGCATAGCCTTTTCGGCATATATATACATGGCCATCCACAGATGGTGTAAGAATCGGGATCAAGGTACCATCGATCACTCCAATGACCTGTGGGATGTGATGATGTGTTAAAAAATACTGTTTTATTTCTGTGATGTCCTGTCTTGATGCTGGAAATTTAATGTGTTCCGCAGCAAGTGGAAGTAATACATTGCTTGAACATCTCTTGAAACTGATGACTTACTTAGTCCAAGCCCATCACCAAGTACCTGGAGAAAACTGCCTGTTGGATAGAATCTCAAGGCTGATAGGAGTTGGACTTCAGGGGACAAGGCAAAATTTCTCCTGGTGGCACGCATCAGCTGAGGTCCAATGCTATTTAGCAGTTGGGCTATTTGTCTTCTTAGCAGACAGTATCGCCTAATTATAGCCATGTCATCAAGGATATCCAAGGGGTTTTGATGCTGTCTGACGAAGGCATTTAAAGTCACCAATCTACTTCGTGGTCGTCTCTGTCTTTGTCTTTCTCTGACCCTCAATTGAAGAACACGTTGTAGTGCAGCCATGATTTCCTCTGAAAGTCTAGTGAGGTGTAAACTCTATACTAATCCTAGCTTAATTGAAGGAACCATGTGATGATTATCAGGCTGTGATAATGTTCACATATCCCACTGCCTATCATCAATTTCAGTAATGACATTAGCCCCTACATTGAAGAAAGTGAAGGTGTGGCATGCTTAGAAATTGTATAGATTACATATTCCTTTAATCTATCCTCTGTTCATAATGATGAAAAGTTGTGCTTCTTATAAATATGTATACATTACAGTACTGGTAAAACATGTCTTTTTTGTCTATACCTGTAGAAATGTATTGACTAGATGAAGTACATACTGTACGTATATTTGTGCTATCTGTCACGCTAAATATATAGACTTTATATATTAATAATATTGAAACTTTGTTCAGCCATTTTGTCAGTGCCTGTATTAGGTAGGTGCTTTATATAGACTTGTCTTGATTGCTAATCCACAACAGATGACAATTATTAGGTTAAACGTTCAGAATACGATTCCATATAAGGTTATATTTCAGCACTTCTCAAATGGACAGCGACTCTTAAGTAGCACGTATAGCGCGTTCTCGCGCTTTCATGTTAAGTGCATTTTTGGGAAACGCGCGTGGAATTGCGGCAAGCGTTCGTAACCTTGCACGTAGAGAGCACTCTTAAGAGCTAAGATACATCGTTATTGGGGAACCCGGCCCTGGTCTCTAATGTACGTAGGGAGTGAATATGTCATTTACCAGCTGTTCACCAGTAGCTAGTGGGCAAAAACATTGATGTCCAAATATGTTAGTTAACCTCCAATACTGACTCCAATGCTTTTGCAATTTTCTGTGATGAAAAACATGATGTCTCACTCATTTCAAGAGCAAGAGGCGTTTGGTTCCACAGACTAACAGAACAACAACAACGTCACAAATACAACCACCTATGTTCTGTCAAGCACAAACAATTATGTGGATAGTGGTGTAGCTTCTCTGATCCTGAAAACCCCACAACTCTCCACAGAGAACTGTCAGACCATTAGCTGCAGACTTGCTCTCCCTGCCTCCCGACTGTTGACAGTTTGTGCACTCCAGTGCTGCCTAACTAGACAAAAGTTTGGCTGTTTGAGGAAATCCACTTCTTCAAAGCAAAAAGCAATCTGACAGGCTTACAGTTATCTGTCACTCTTTCACTTTTCTTGTTTTTGTGTGCAGGTGAACTTTATTGTGCACAAACCCAAAGTTTCATTGACACATTGACTGTTTCTTATCTGAAATTACGGGTTTTCAGAAAGTTTGATTGTTTTCATAATGGAGTGAAAAAGAGGTTAACAGATTGGTAACTGTACGTAAGACCTGTTTACACCTTGTATGGGTGATCTGTTCACAATTGCACTAAAAATAGATTTTGTGGTTAGATTAAGATTAAGAACTTTCCTCATTGAATAAGATAAAGTGTGAACCTGAAAATATTAAGTACATTTTACATTTGTTTTTAATTGAAAAGTAAATATTATTTAGAATTATTATGTTATATTGCATCAACGTGTATCAAGTATAAACATTCAAAAGTAGAAGAAATGTTCATATTTCTTCGCTTCTTTGAGAAAACTTTACAGGTAAATACAAAAAATACATTTTATTTTGCTATTTCCAGCATGCACCTGACTGGAATAATCTGAATAAAATTTTTAAAGTTACCTGACAAACAATTTTTATAGTGTATATCAGGTGAATTTAAAAATGTTCTACTAATATAAAGTGGTTTGTCAGGTAACCTAAAAAATGCATAATGTGGTCAAATCTAATTTAAGTAAAAAATTAAAGTAAAAATAAAATTACTTGATAAATGAAATTGGTAACCTAAAGTCCTTACATCAGCAACCTTTGTTTTCTTCACTTACACACAAATCATGAGTACAATGGCTGATTATGACTTCACTTATTCACTCTCACACAATGCCATGTTATTATATCAAAACACTTTTACTATAACGCATCATTTGAAAAACGATTCATTTTAACACTTGTACAGACTCACCTACATTTACACTCTTATTCCAGTTGTGATTAGCTTGCACGGTAGCTCACCGGATAGTGTATTGGACTTTGGCCTCCAAAGACTGAAGCTCGAGCCCAGGCAAACGAGCAAGCTGATATGTGCGACAAAAGTGTCTTATATGGGACAAAAGTGTCATAGAAGTACAGGGGTGCTTTAAGGTAGCTTTTGGGCCCATGGGCTGGCCGTTCCATGGGGCTCCCTTCCCAGTCGTCGAGCAGGAGTGGGGCATTTGGGGGGGACTATTGTTCTATGAACATGCGCTACATGGACGGCTTTTGTGGTTGTGCACAGTCTCTGTATTTACAACTCGCTGAAGGTGTTTAGATGTGCTAATCCCGCAAACGCTGACAAACGTTCTCTCCAAAATGTGGAGAATGGGGTGGCGGATGCCACAAGAGGGCACCTCCTTGGAGTTGTGGGCTCCTGGGCTTCAGCCCGAGTAAGCTTGTACGTTAATGCACCCCTACAGAAGTGACATGATATTATGTGGCTGTTTCAGAAAATGTGCTTTTCATATCATATTTGTTTTAAGACACTATTGGTTAGATTTAAGTGTCAGTTTATGGTGAAGAGCTCTGTTTTGTGTCTACCTCTTGTTTTAGGACAGTATTTGTTAGGTTTATGCTAAAGTTGTAGGTTAGGGAGGTACGTTTTACTCATTAAAACTTCATTTAATTTCACTCGCTTTTGGCACCCCACTGGACATTTTAATGGGAAACTGCAGTGAAACGTGTAATGAAGCACATAATTTAGTTTTGCAAAAATGTTGCCATGGTCACGTCATTTTCATGAGACCAGGCTGAAACATTCATAATTCATTACACATTATAAGGCTTAGGTTTTATTAAGAATTTGTATTGGATTAAGGCTAATCCTAAAAATAAGTTTACATTTAACAGATATACTTCTGTATTCCAAGCAGCATTGATCATCAGTAAACAAGATTGGAAAGTTCAAAAAAGTCAGGCCACAATAATTGACTACAGTAATGAAGAATCATATTCACAATTAGATTCAAGTGAAATCTTTAATGGACACAAGTGGCAAACTATTAGTGATACAAAACAAACACTACAAAAACAATTTCATTTCCTGAGGCTGTTCATTACTGTTTATGATTCTGCCTTTGAAACATGAATCTAATTCCTAAGGATCAAGTTTTTTATTTTGGAATAATTCATTGCATATTTTATGTAAAGAAATATAAGGATACACATGATGAAACCAAAAACAACACTTAAAATGTCCCCTAAATGTAGTCATAGTCATAATCACAGTTTTTGCATAGTTTGCTTGAGTGAGTTTTAACTCCTATTCAGCAAATTAGGATTCACATAACCACTAACTTGCGATATACTGTACATTGGTCATTAAAAAAATGAACTACATTTTCTCTTTATTCCTCACCCATTTATTAACTCTCTTAGGGTTTTCACCATCCATTTCATCTCAACCATTAATTGGCAGTCTAGTGCATCAGTATTAACCCTCACTGCAGTACATCTGAGAAGCCCATTCTGCCCTAAAGCCCTTAAATTATGCTCTAATCCAGAATGTGCTTTCATTCACAGTGCAAAAGGTCTGATCACCATTAACACCCTCTAGTGTTAGACAAAGTGTGGCAGTAGTGGATGGCTTAGTGAGTGCAGGACTGGCATCGCTCCAGGCCATGGGGGTTACACACGGGTTAGTGCAACTCTCTGATTGATTCATTGAAGTGGTTGGCTAAAATGGAGAGTTTGCTGCCATGGCACAGTGAGCAGGGTGCACATCCAGAACCTCTGTTCACAGGAACATGCTTCCTGCTGCACAAACAAAACAAGTTAACAAACCAGCAGGCATATGAACAAGCAAACAAAATGATAAACAACTCAGATACTCACTGCAGAGTGCTTCTAAGGCCTGAAACATGCTCCATGCCTGTACATGAAAGTAGACGCAAATGCCAAAACACAGATTTTGTGCATCAGACCACAACTTGCCTTGCATTTTCAGTGTTGCGGCAAAAGCATTAATGTAAACTCTTCCTCTGTGGCCAACAATTTAAAGAGAATATTGCTAAACAACTTCAAGTTAGTTAAACTGTTGCTGTTTTGGGGAAGCTATTTTGAAAGTGTAGCTTCCCAAGCTACAACCTACTTATAACTTGAACTAGTTAAACTACAGTCAAACTACTCTTTTGAAAAAGTAGTAAGCTACATAAGCTACTAAAACAAAGGTAGCTAACTACACGTTATAATAACAGTACATGAATAATCATGTATTAATACCTGAATTAGTTACTTCCGCATTAATTAAGGATGAGTTTAGGAATGGACTAATCAGGAATATTAATGACAACATGAGTCAAATGAATTCATGCAATAATATTGGTCACCTTAATTACATTTTAGTACATGTTTGTTAGTTAATGCATTAATAATATTAGGAAATAAACTAAATCAAAATGTGAAGTACTTCAACATTGAATTAAACAAAATTATTTTAACTGAATTTTTATATTTTATACATTTTGCTGTCTTGAGTTTCTCCACAAACGTAACTAGCATAATTCCGCCATTTATATAGATAATCATACAAATAATAATGTCACCAATAATTTGATCTCAGCCGATTTTACTCATTCTCATTCCTTTCATTGAAAACTCACCCTACCACTCAATTCACTCTTCATCCAAACCATAGAAATAATAATGAAAGAGTATTTGCCCCCTTAGTTACTAAATCCCCAAATCTATGAAACTGCATTCATAATGGGGTTCATCTGGAAACCCTGGCCTGATTACTGCCAGATCTGTTCAATCAAATCAATACATAAATATAACTTTTTCAGCAGCATGAAGTTGGCTTAAAGGTCTCACCCAGTAGCATATTATGCCAAGGTCAAAAGAAATTCCAGAAATGATGAGGGAAAAGGTGACTGAAATTCATCAGTCTGGGAAGGGTTACAAAGCTATTTCAAAGGCTCTGGGACTCCAAAGAATCACAGTTCTCCAAATGGAGAAAACTTGGTACAGTAGTGAACCTTCCCAGAATTAGCTGACCTTCCAAAATTCCTCTAATAGCACAGCGACATCTCATCCAGGAAGTTACAAAAAAGCCAAGAACAACATCCAAGGAACTGCAGGCCTCTCTCGCATCAATAAAGTTCACTGTTCATCAGCCCGGACTCTGGCCAAAAATGACATACATTGAAGGCTGGTGAGGTCAAAACCACTACTAACCCAGAAGAACATTAAACTCATCTTAATTTTGCCAAAACACACCTTGATGATCCTCAAACCTTTTGGGAGAATGTTTTGTTTCGACTCCTGTTTGGAGTCGAAAGATGAACTGTTTGGGCAGAGGTCCCCTTAAACCTGGCATAAATCAAGCACAGAATTCCGCAAAAAGATCATCATACCTACAGTCAAGGATGGTGGTGGTACTGTGATGGTTTGGGGATGCGTTGCTGCTTCGAGGCCAGGGTGACTTACAATAATTGAAGGAAACATGAATTCTGCTCTCTACCAGAAAATCCTAAAGGAGAATTTCCATTCATCACTCTGTGAGTTGAAGCTCAAGCGCAACTGGATTATGCAGCAAGACAAAGCTCCAAAGCATGAGAGTAAGTCCACGTGATGTGGTTTTTGACTGCACTCTATGTGTTTTTTGTGATCCAATCACAAAACATTTTGCTCCCCATTTACAACTATATTTAGCACTGACCATTTGTGATCACATCATCCGAAACGAGTCTTATTACCAGTTGTAAATAGGGTTTAAAATGACTGCAGCCAGAGCTGAGGAATGCTATAGAATGATTTACGGCAGAATTTCCACCCACATTCCTTTCCCCAATAAGACCCCCAGGAAAAAGGTGGATAAGTAGCACTCTCTAGGTGTTGACTGGCTTCTTGCCACTATTTCCTAAAGTAATTCTAACATGTTTACCTAAACTTATTGGTTGATTAGTAGGACTGAATTAAGGATTGAATCATTAGCATTTGTAGCATTTCCGATTTTACATCAGGAGAGATAGAACAAAACACAGCTTATAAATCATTCAAATGTCTTGGATGTCTTAACAGGTATGTTTGGCTTTTCTTTTGAGTCTGTTTATGTTTCAAAAGAGGTTAAATGAATTTAAAGGGAGGAGCCCACCATTACTTTTTTTTTTACTATTATTAATATTTTATCACCCTTTCTTCCAATTTGGAATACCCAATTCCCACTACTTCTTAGGTCCTTGTGGTGGCACAATTACTCTCCTCAATCCAGGTGGCAGAGGACAAGTCTCAGTTGCCTTCGCTTCTGAGACCATCAGTCTGTGCATCTTATCACGTGGCTCGTCGTGCATGACGCCGTGGAGACTCCGCATGTGGATGCTCATGCTACTCTCCGTGATACATGCACAAATTACCATCTCGACCACGTGGAGGTAACCCCATGTGAGTCAACCCTCCCTAGCAGCCGGGCCAATTTGGTTGCTTAGGAGACCTGGCTGGAGTCAATCAGCACACCCTGGATTTGAACTCGCGACTCCGGGAGTGGTAGTCAATACTCCCTGAGCTATCCAGGCCCCAGTGGGGCACATCATTGCTAATGCATCATCATGTCATGTCTTGCTGGGCACATTATTATTAACTCATTGTTAACTACTCATGAACTATCATCAACTGATGACTTGTTAATGCAGCATCAAGTCATGTCTTTACTTGGTGGGGCACATCATTGTAAACTAACTATCAACTACACATTTACTACATTGGTATTCATCCCAGTTAAATCACATGTTGTCTAGCGTTATTTGGTTTGTCATGAGGAAAAAGCTGAGATGTGGACATGGCCTGCATATGGATGATGAGTAAACTGAGTGGTAGGACCCACACTGGTAGGGTGAGTATGACGGGAAAGGAATGGAGAATCATCCTCACCCTCATGCCATTCCAGATGTGTATGCCTTTCTTCAGCAGAACACTAACAAAGATTTTTAGAAAAATACCTCAGCTCTGTAGGTTCAGCGAGATTGGACCATGTGGCAGCGGGGGCGTGGTCAAGCGCCCGTCCGGGAGAGGAAAGCGGTAAGGGCGCTTACACCTGAGCTAAATTATGCCTAACACCTGTCTCTAATTCCAGTGAGCACGAGGAGAGCGGCATAAAAGCAGACACCGAGCCTCCAGTCGAGGAGAGATGACAAGCCAACTCAGTGCGCTTGATCACTATTGTGTAGTGTAAAAAGAGAATTAAAAGCTTACCTGTTGCTGAACACCTGTTCCCTGTCCTCCTCCTTGTGGGAAGCGTTACACTGGTGCCGAAACCCGGGAAATTGTTCATCCAAGTATGGAGATGGGTCGCCCCGTAGAGTCCTCCCAGCTGACGGAGATCCTCCAGTCCCTCGCGGCACTACACCAGAGCCACCAACAAACCCTGCTTGAGCTCCGCCAGGACCAGGATCGCCGGTTTGTTGAGATCATGCGGGCTCAGGCAGAGGACCGGCACGCCATCCGGAGCCTCCTCAGCCAGGAGGCCGCGCCGGCCACAGCCGCGACCCCGACACCCACTCCATGCTGCCCCCGCCCACGCTACAGAAGATGGGGGTAGCAGACGATCCTGAGGCCTTTCTGGATTTGTTTGAGCTGAACGGCAGAAATCTGGGGCTGGCCGCGATGAACAATGGGCAGCCCGCCTAGTTCCTCTCCTGTCCGGGAAGCTCAACTCGCGGCTCAACAACTGCCGGCAACTAACCTCCTGGCCTATTCAGACCTAAAAAGAGCCATTTTGCAACGGGTCGGTCGGAGCCCGGAAGAGAATCGCCAGCTCTTCCGGGGCATGAAGTTGGAAAAGTCCGTCGCCCGCTCGCGATTTGCCCAACGGCTCCGGACGCCTGTCGGAGGTGGCTGCTCGCGGGGACCGCGACGCCAAGGGTGTTATCGATCAGGTGGTACTGGAGCAATTTAGTCAGCGGCTGCCCCGAAAACGGCGGAGTGGGTCCAGTGCCACCGCCCGGCGCCGCTGGAGGAAGCCGCTCGTCTCGCAGAGGACCATCTGGCGGCGATCCCGAGGGCGGACGAGCCCTCTTCTTCGTCTCTCTCTCTCCCCTTCCCTTGTGTCTGCCACTGCCCTCGCCCCTCCCCTTTGGTCTCTTCTTCTGTTCTCTCCCCAGGGCCCGCTCCTGCCCCGCGCAGGTGTGGAGGGTTCCAGAGACCAGCTTCCCGGCCTTGGGAGAATGTACCCTCCCACTCCCCGCCTTTCAGCCGCCTCCTCCTCAGGTGGGGGCACCCGCCAGCACAAGTGCGGCCGCAACGCCTGGGCCGGCCTGTTGGAGGTGCGGAGACCCGGACCACTTCCGGGATCAGTGTCCGCTGATGGAGGTGGGGACGGTGGTGCGGGTCTCCGACGCCCCGCAGGCTGCCCCTATCGGGCTGGAGCATACCGGATTCGGTAAGGATCAGGGGTATTTACCAAGCTTTGCTGGATACCGGCTGCAATCAGACCACCATCCACCAACGCTTGGTTCAACCCGGGCTTTGGGTTTAGCTAAACTGGTGAGGGTGAGGTGTGTGCATGGGGATGTTCACAAGTATCCCATGGTGACTTTGGTGATTAAATTCAGGGAAAAAAACATAGTGTGGAGGCAGCGGTTAGTCCCTCACTCACCCATCCGCTAATCTTGGGTACCGATTGGTCGAATTTTAAAGATATTTTAGAGGGTATTTGTGCGGATGGGTCCTGCATAAAGAGGTGTGCGGTGTGCGATGCTTTGGCAGGGGAGGCGGAGCCGGGCCGCCCTCGGCTGCTCGGGATGACGAGGAAAGGGGCGAGGTGGCTGCCCTCCTCTCAGGGAATTCCCTGAGGGGACTTCCTCTAGAGCAGTCGCGGGATCTAAACCCTTAAGCATGCTCTTGACCAAGTGAGAGTAATTGATGGTCAACAGCTCCGCCGGGCATCGCCATTTCATACCCATATTTTGCCATGATTAGAGATCGGTTATATAGAGTGACGAGGACGCTCAAACAAAGGAGGAAGTAACACAATTATTGGTTCCACGGAGCCGCCGGAAATGGTTTTCCAGGCGGCTCACTATAATCCTATGGCCGGTCACCTAGGGGAACGGAAAACACTTCTCCGCCTAATAGCCCGCTTTTATTGGCCGGGCATTGGCGGTGACGCCCGCAGGTGGTGTGCGGCGTGTCGTGAATGTCAGCTGGTAAACCCACCGCCACCCCAAAAGCGCCATTGCGCCTTTACCATTAATCGAGGTCCCCTTCGAAAGAATTGGGATGGACCTCGCCGGGCCATTAGAACGGTCAGCACGCGGACATCGCTTCATGTTAGTCCTAGTGGATTACGCGACGCGATGTCCGGAAGCAGTGCCTCTGAGCAACATCTCCGCGACGTAGTGTTGCGGGGCACTCTTCAAGATAATCTCCGGTGGGGATTCCGAAAGAAATCCTCACCGATCAAGGCACGACTTTTATGTCACGTAACACTTCGCGAACTTTATGAGCTCTTGGGCATTAAATCGATTCAGCACTAGCGCTTACCATCCGCAGACTGATGGCCTAGTGGAACGATTTAATAAAACGCTCAAGAACATGATTCGTGAATTGCATACCGATGACGCTTAGAAATTGGGATAAGTGGCTAGACCCCTGTTGTTTGCAGTACGAGAGGTCCCACAAGCCTCCACAGGGTTCTCCCCGTTTGAGCTGCTGTACGGGCGACGCCCCCGTGGTGTCCTTGACGTCATCCGCGAAGCGTGGGAGGAGGGACCTTCTAATAGCAAAAATGAAATTCAGTTCATTCTCGATCTTAGAGCAAAACTCCACACACTGGGGCGATTAACACAGAAGAATTTGCTCCAAGCTCAAGAACGCCAACGCCGGCTGTATGACGGGTGCTCGGCTACGGGAATTTGCACCGGGAGATAAGGTACTCATATTACTCCCAACATCAAGCTCTAAATTACTCGCCAAGTGGCAAGGACCCTTTGAGGTCACACGACGAGTAGGGGATCTCGATTATGAAGTTAAACGTACCGATAGAGGGGGCGCATGTCAAATTTATCACCTCAACCTCCTGAAATTATGGAAGGAGGAGGCGGCCTCTGTGACGTTGGCCACGGTAGTTCCGGAGAGGGCGGAGCTCGGACCGGAGGTAAACAAAGACTACAATCTTAACACTCCGGTTACTTGTGGAGACCAACTCTCACCGCGGCAACTCACAGAGGTTTCCGAATTACAAAAGGAATTTGCGGATGTGTTTTCCCTCTACCGGGCCGTATAAACATCATACACCACCACATCGAGACCGAGCCGGGCGCTGTGGTGCGTTGTCGCCTCTATCGCTTACCCGAACATAAAAAGAAAATAGTACGGAGGAATTAGATGCGATGCTTGATATGGGCGTAATAGAGGAATCCCACAGTGATTGGTCCAGCCCGGTTGTTCTTGTTCCCAAGAGTGATGGGTCTGTTCGATTCTGTGTGGATTACAGAAAAGTCAATGCGGTGTCTAAATTTGACGCGTACCCAATGCCCCGTGTTGATGAACTGCTCGATCGGTTAGGTACTGCTCGATTTTATTCGACCTTGGATTTAACAAAGGGTTATTGGCAGATCCCCTTGACACCAATGTCCCGTGAGAAAACAGCCTTCACAACGCCATTTGGAATACACCAATTTGTGACGCTTCCTTTCGGTTTGTTTGGGGCGCCGCCACGCTTCAGCGACTCATGGATCGGATCCTCAGACCTCACACCGCGACGCCGCTGCCTATTTAGATGATATTATCATTTATAGCAATGATTGGCAGCGCACATGCAACATCTGAGGGCCGTCCTGAGATCGCTGCGGCGGCGGGCTCACGGCAAACCCTAAGAAATGCGCGATTGAGCGTGTGGAGGTACGGTATCTGGGGTTCCACTTGGGTCATGGCCAGGTGCGTCCCCAAATTGATAAGACCACGGGCGATTGCGACTTGCCCTAGACCTAAGACCAAAAAGGGGGTGAGGCAGTTCCTGGGGCTGGCTGGCTATTATAGAAGGTTTGTGCCTAATTATTCGGACATCACCAGCCCGCTGACTGACCTCACTAAAAAGGGGGCTCCAGATCCGGTCCAATGGTCGGAGCAGTGCCAACAGGCGTTTATGCAGATTAAAGCCGCGACTTTGTGGGGGCCGCTTCTTCATGCACCTGATTTCTCTCCCTTTTATTTTGCAGATGGACGCTTCAGACAGAGGGCTGGGGGCCGTACTCTCGCAGGTGGCGGAGGGGAGGAGCCCAGTGCTGTACATTAGCCGGAAGCTCTCTTTGAGGGAAACTAAGTACAGCACCGTGGAGAAGGAGTGTTTGGCCATCAAGTGGGCGGTCCTCACCCTCCGGTATTACCTGCTGGGGCGGGCCTTCACCCTCTGCTCGGATCACGCCCCACTCCAGTGGCTCCACCGCATGAAAGATACTAACGCCCGGATCACCCGTTGGTACCTGGCTCTCCAGCCCTTTAAATTCAAGGTGGTCCACAGACCGGGGTGCAGATGGCTGTCGCCGACTTTCTCTCCAGAAATGGGGAGTGGTGGGCAGGCCGGATGGTGCCCGGCCTGAGTCGGGCGGTGGGGGTATGTGGCAGCGGGGGCGTGGTCAAGCGCCCGTCCGGGAGAGGAAAGCGGTAAGGGCGCTTACACCTGAGCTAAATTATGCCTAACACCTGTCTCTAATTCCAGTGAGCACGAGGAGAGCGGCATAAAAGCAGACACCGAGCCTACAGTCGAGGAGAGATGACAAGCCAACTCAGTGTGCTTGATCACTATTGTGTAGTGTAAAAAGAGAATTAAAAGCTTACCTGTTGCTGAACACCTGTTCCCTGTCCTCCTTCTTGTGGGAAGCGTTACAGACCAAAATATCCAAACATGGATGTTTGTTCACGAAAAACTATTTTTTCACAATACATTTGGCCATCATGATTTCAAACTCATTAACACTTCCTTGCTCAATGTATTTGTCAAGCACTAGAAAGTGTAATCAAGCTTGAAATCTTGATTGTGCCTAGAGATTGCAATGGCAAGACGTAGAGTTAAAAAAATAAATACATTTTGTTGTATTTTTCCCCAAAAATGACTGGATTACTTAAAAAAGCATGGATTAAACTGCTGGAGTCATTCAGATTACTTTTATGCTGATTTTTAGAACTTGAAAAAATGGTCCCATTCACTTGCATCATGCATTGTATGGGTCTGCAGAGCTGAGATATTCTTCTATAAATCTTTGTTTGTATTCTGCAGATGAAAAAAAGTCATACACATATGGAATGGCATGAGGGTAAGTAGGTGATGGGAGAACTATTCCTTTAATGTGTTCAACATTTGATAAGGATGATCCATGTAAATTATCCAGCATAATCCTGCATCATCCAGTGATGTTTTTGACGAAACTGAAGACATGTTTATTAATTCATGATTTTTAATGTACTGTTATTATAATATTACCAATATTTTTAGATATATACGTATAACAATCGTATAATATCAGTTCTGATTGCAGAATTCAGTAATATTACCTGACAGTTATATCCTGAGACCTGAGCATGATTGCTTTGTGCATTTTCCATTTACCTTTTTGATTTGCAACTTGTAGCACCTAATAAATATGCAAAAAATAAAAATAAATAAATAAAAAAGATTCTAGAGCAAATAGTTTTCTTAAAAATTTATGTTCACATTTGTGGACAGCGGGACACATTTGAAATAAAACCAAGATATAGAAAGTCTTATTTTTTTAAACAAATTGTTTATTGTGTGTATTGGTGTATTCAGTGTTGTTATTCATGATTTTGAGACGTTAAAGACACATTATTAGCCCCTCAAAGCAACATTTTCTAAAGAAAAATAACGTCTTTAACAGTGTGCCATTGCACAATACATTTCTCAGATTTTAAAAATGGCACATCAGATTAAACTAGATACTCTAATCGTTTGACTCAAATAGGTTTCAATGTAAAAACTTAATTAGGTTTCCCTATTTAAAAAAACTATTTTACATAACTGAATCAATAATAGTGATAAACAGCAGCAATTAACTAAGCATTTTTCTTCAAAAAAGAAGGCAAAGTTCCTTTAAGGCTGTGCAGGGCTCAAGGGAATCAGTGAATCATTTATGTGAATTAGTTCACTTACACAAACCATCAAAAAGAACCGACTTGCTAAAATGAATCACAGTTCCCAACACTAAATGAAAGAGAATCGTTTATTTTAACTTGTTCATTAACATTAACTGTCCTAAAAAAAAACCGATTCATTAATGGGGTTTATACTGGTAGAGTGGAATTCAGTACTTTCTGATCATTTGTCTTAACTGTTGTTTTAAATATGATTCCATGAGAATTTAACATTATTGCAATGCTGAATTAGGTGTAGTTATGTAAAAGAAATTATGTTTGGATAGATGGAACAGGAAAAAAAATAATATTGATTAGACTGACATAATTGTGAAAGTGAAGTGTAAAAGGATTAATGTCATGGTTCATTATTTTCCATGGTGTATAAGGTAAGAGTCATTATTCATGATGAATTGCATTTCCGCAGTGGATAACATGCTATAAATATCTTAATCATTGCTTTGTGGATATATTTTGAGTTCTGTAAGTACTCTGGGCAACTACCAAATACAAAACAACCACTGTGACAAAATCAAGATAATTTAACAAAGTGATAAAACCAATGTTATAATTTTCAGAAAATAGACTATGGGACAGTGAATCTAAATAATATGGCATCAAGTTTTTATTTCATTTGCAAATTGTTAATAGCATTTACACTCTACAGAACTCTAGACTGTACCTTTTGTTCAGTTCTTGCTTCTGGTTCCTTTGTACCGGTACATGATGTTCTGTGTTTTCCTTTGCTCCGGGACTCTCATCCTGGTGATCTCTCTTTCCTGTCCCAGATGTGGTGAGGTTCTCTTCTTTTGTGTGTAGCCCGAATAATCTTCAGATTGCTTGTGTAGATAATTATCTTTCCAAAATCTATGACTGGAGCCTGTGTAATACAGACACACAAACACAACCATGTTTTGTTTTTTTTTTTTCTTCTTTTTTTACAAAAATACATTTAATTCTATGAAAAACTTTGGACTATAATGTGAATACCACAGTACATGAATATGGTAATCATACTCACCGATCAGCAACAACATTAAAACCACATGCCTAATATATGCTAGGGGAGCATTGTCTCTCCTAGATTTTCCTTAAACTGCCGATGTAGGTGCATCAAGCTGCTGCATGCATAATAGCAGAAGCATCAGTCTGCACATAGCCTCCTCCAACGCCCCAAAAGACATCATGTACTTCCCCACACCCCTAAGGGTGGGGAAGCAATGTAACTTTCATGGGAGAAGGCTGCGCCAGTAGCAGCCATTTCTCTCTATGCTTTCTCTCCACAGAGAATTAGATTCGGGAAGAGGCATGGCCTAGGAGGATTCAGCCTATGAGGAACCTGAGGATCAGGTCATGCTTCCCTAGGGACTTACCCTCCACTGCGTCGTGGTGTGTCACTATGGCGGCCACATACACCTTCAAGGTGGAGAGGGACAGCCACCCCTACAGCCTCTCATGCAGGAAGGAAAGCACTGAACCAACTGCGCATTTCTGGGGGTCGTCACCTCGGGAAGAACACCAACTCATGAACAAACGCCACTTCAGGGCATAAAGCTGCCTTGTAGAGGGAGCCTTGGCCTGAGAGATTGTGTCTACCACTGCAAGTGGCAGGTCACTTAGGTCTGCTGCATCCCGTCCAAGGGCCAGACATGGATGTTCCAGAGGTCTGGGTGTGGGTGCCAGATGGTGCCCCGTCCTTGAAAGAGGAGGTCTTTCCTCATGTCGTGTGGAGTGTGAGGTGCAAGAACCAAGTCTGGGTGGGCCAGTATGGGGCCACGAGGGTGACTTGTTCATCATCCTCCCTGACCTTGCACAGGGTCTGTGCAAGTAGGCTCATTTGGGGGAATGCGTATTTGCACGTATATGTCCCAAAGGGGGGCTACCGTCAGGGAATACTGAAGTGGGAGGATTCCAGGGAAGCAAACAGGTCCACATGTGCTTTGATGAATCGACTCCAAATCAGCTAGACCACCTGGTTGATATATTGAAAAAGCCATATTGGCAATTTATATACACTATCATCGCTGTGATCTCTGCACGCAGGGTGGCGGCGTTTTCGCCGTGCACCGAGGTGCAGCAGATGCCACTGAACTGAGGCGGGCACCTGGCAAACTGAATCATGTAGCCGAGTCTGATGATCTAGGCCAGCCACCGTGACGGGTTGGAAAGCGTTAGCCATGCGTCCAAGCTCCGGTTGAGGGGTACTAAGGGGGAAATCGTGCCTGATGTACTTGGGGGTTGGGCCTCGTGGCGGGGGGGAGCAGGAAATGCAACGTCGAGCAGCTTTGCTCCGTCCAGTTGGTGGTGAGAGCGGACGAACTGGGAAGTCGCCCTTCATTACCTCGTCAATTCGTCCCCAAACCCAGGAACCAATCATCTAGCCATGAGGGAACCATCCAAGAACCATCCATGAATGCTGCCTCAGTGTGATCGTGACCCAGACATGTGAGGCAGCGCCCGTGGCCATCAGAGGCGGAAAGTTAACGACCACATCCAGGAATCACACAAAGATGGAAAGGCATCTTTAAAAAGACGAGTCTTTAAAAAGACATTCAAGTCAATGTGTTGATCTAATAGAGGAAATATACTCTTTGCAGAAATATATACTCTTTGTAGCACCGCCGAAGCGCCCAGGGGCGTACTCTGCACTAAACGTGCAGAAGGAGAGAAAGCCACTGAAATGCACCATATATCCTACAGCATAAGCTTCTTCAAAGTGAATGGACAGACAGTGGAATTCACACAACCGCTTGGCTCCGAAGAATAAATCTGAATGAGTGGTTGCAGCCAGCTCCTGCAACCGGCATGCAAATTCCATTCGCCAAATCTCATTGGCCTTTTCTCAAAGATCAGAGGTGCTATATCGACACAAATTCGAGTGAGTGACAGAAGGGGAACATTATCAAAATGCTTATATATGAACTTATTAAAAAAAAAATTGTTTGGATAGAGAAACTGTATAAACTAATGACATACAATTTCTAAAGCCAATTAATGTATTAACACGGTTGAAACAATATTCAGAAATCAATTAACTACAATTAATGCTTTACAAATACTTTATACCATGTAGTTTTTGTAAATTGTTACCAAGATTTCTCCCTCTGTGTTCCACAGAAAAAATAGCAGTGTGTGGATTTGGAATGGCATGAGGGTGAGTGAATAAATACAGAATATTTATTTTTAGGTGAACTTCCAGCTTGGGAGCCAAGAAAGGATAAAATTGTATTAAATATCAGGCATCTGTTGAGAAATGTGATAAAGATGCTGTTAGTTCTTGACAATCTGACCTGAAAAACTGAGGATCTTTGGCAATTTAGTCTTTCAGCAACACGTCACAGGTGACATTAGAAAAATAGAATGGCATATTGCAAAACTCCAAAAAGAACCAAAGCATACTTGCACCCTTTTTATGGAGGCCATATTGCCCAATTATATCTGCATATATATTACCGTAATTTCCGGACTATAAGCCGCAACTTTTTTCCCACGCTTTGAACCTCGCAGCTTATACAATGACACGGCTAATATATGGATTTTTCCCGCTTTCAAATTTTATAAAAATTTTTTAAAAAAAAAACATTCTGTGACGTGCTCAGTTTTTTGGCGGCGTGAAGCTTTCATTAGACCAATGAAATTGACGAACGGGTTAAGGTCAAAACAACTTTTTTTGTTTACTGTTTAGATTAAATCGAGTGCGCTCAAACTTCCCATCATTCTAATTACGGTAGTAATTTTGTCACCCTCACCATGGCAAAGACATGGAGAAATGCATATGATGCAGCTTTCAAGTTGAAGGCGATTGATCTGGCTGTTGAAAAGGAAATAGAGCTGCTGCACGGGAGCTTGGTCTTAATGAGTCGACGTCGACGATATGACGTTGGAAACAGCAGCGTGAGGAATTGACTCAGTGCAAAAAGACAACTAAATCTGAGGCTATTTAACTCCGACACCAAAGGAGATGACTTCAGTGGTTTCAGTGCACAGGACGAGGAAGATAGTGACCAATGACTTTATTGGTAGACTACTCTTTACTGCAAATGTTTTATTACAAGCCGTGTGTGGCAGCGGGGGCGTGGTCAAGCGCCCGTCCGGGAGAGAAAAGCTGTAAGGGCGCTTACACCTGCGCTAAATTATGTCTAACACCGGTGTCTAATTTCAAGTGCCCTGCTTCACATGTCCTTCTTGGGAAAACTGTCACGCGGGCACCAGTGTGACAGTTTTCAGCAGGGCACTTGTCATGACGTTCCAGGTAAGGCTTTTAATGGCCACAGCAATGTTTACAATCAATTTTATAAAGTTTCTCAATTCTTCTATGCGCCAACACTAGACTGACGTGTGTCACTCTCTCAGCTCTGTGGCTGCTGCCTTTTTATACCGCTCTCCCCATGCTTACTGAAATTAGAGACAGGTGTTAGACATAATTTAGCTCAGGTGTAAGCGCCCTTACCGCTTTTCTCTCCCGGACGGGCGCTTGACCACGCCCCCGCTGCCACACCGTGTTTCGTTAAAGCCTGAGTAAAGTTCATTTGTTTAAATGTACCGGTAGGCACCTGCGGCTTATAGACAGGTGCGGCTTATTTATGTTCAAAATAATATTTTATTTAAAAATCAGTGGGTGCGGCTTATATTCAGGTGCGCTCAATAGTCCGGAAATTACGGTATATATGCAGTCCCTGGCATATAGATGCCAGGGACTGCTGATTTTATTTTCAGATTAGAGGCAGAGAAGCACATTCAAAGGAAAGCTGAGAATGTGAAATTGTGCCATTGGGATGTAAGTGTACGCCTATGTTTAGAAGCTGTGTTGGAGTGTGGGTCTATGAATAGATGTGGGAAATATGAATTAGTAATAGTGTGGCATAAAAACTGTGAATTCAAAAAAATATAACTGGGACCATGTGCTGAGACAAAGAAAGACATTTTTTTTTAGTAAATGCTCTTAATGCATTAAAACTTGGTTGCAAAAGAGGAACCCTTACTTAAGAAAAACTGCTGATAAATTTGTTTACGCTGTTTAATTTAGTTTTTCAGATACTAGTTGACCAATTAGTCACATGAAGTAAATTCCCTCACTAACACTGGCTCGGTTTCCAAATAACATTGCAACTTAAGCTTTTAAGATCACTGCATCTAACATCATACATTGTTTTACATAGGAGTAGGGCCTGTTTCCCAAACTAGCATGTATGTAGTATCGTTCGTTATTAAGCAGATCTTACGTGTGACATTGAGGGAGCTGTCTGGTCCAAAGATGCAAAACTAAGGATGAAACTTTCACCAATATGTACAGGAGTTTGTCTTTTCAAGATTAAATAGTGTGGAAATACTCCTTAAAATGGAAATTGCATGTAAACCTTTCAGTTACTATGGTGTTCTAAGTTTTATGTTTATTGCTATGTTGTTGCTTGGGTGTTCTGGGTGGTTGCTAAGTGGTTGCTTAATGGCACAAGTCAAAGGACTTCAGTATTTATGGCTTTGTTTATACAGGCAGTATAAACAAAGCCATAAATACTGAAGTCCTTTGACATTGTTTTACTTTTAGTTATAACAACATTAGTTAACATAAACTAACAATGAACAACAAGCATTTATTAATCTTAGTTAATGCTCATTTCAATATGTACTAACACATTTTTAAAATCAAAAGTTGTAATTGTTACATAAGTTATGCACTTTGAACTAACATGAACTAACAATGAACAACTTTAATTTTATTAATTAACATTAACAAAGATTAATAAATTATGTAACAAATATATTGTTCAATTTTTGTTCACGTTACCTAATGCATTATCTATTGACATAATAAATGTTAATAAATGCCATATTAACTGTGTGCATATTTATTAACGTTTAGTAACAATTGATATGGCTGCTGGCAATACAATACAATATTATTTTAATAAACCCACGGTTACTATATGGATACTACAGTATTACTGTAATAAAACCTTGGTAAATTGTATCAAAACCATAGTTTCTGGCAAATAGATAGATAGATAGATAGATAGATAGATAGATAGATAGATAGATAGATAGATAGATAGATAGATAGATAGATAGATAGATAGATAGATTGATAGATTGATAGATTGATTGATTACTACAGTCCTGGTTACTACAGGCATGGTTAAAACAATATCACTATATAAAATCTATGGTACATTTTTAAAAAGGTTCAGCAAGTAGGGTGACAACATTAAACTGAGCATACATTTATACTTAATATACACTAATAAACTAGAACATATTTTATAAAACGATAAACTATTTTATATAACTGAATAGGAATAATAATTAAAAAAAAAAAAGCCTGATAAATGAACAATTAACAAAATATTTTGCTTCCAAATAGAATACAAAGTCCCTTTAAAGGGTCATGAAACCCCCTTATTTCAACACATTTGAGTCTCACAACAGTTGATGAAAATGCCAGGGAAAGTGGGCATGGTCAGCAATAGTGTGGAAGGGAGATGGGGGAAAAGAACACAACAAATGTCTGATCCAGTCACTCAGCTTTATTTCACTAATGACCAAAGTTCAGCCATGCAACTCTATGTGGTGCAAGCTAGCTTTTTGTTAGCCAATCGGCTTGTTTACATGTGACATGGTAAGCAATTGGGTTTACTCAGTGTAAGCTTTGTGGTCCTTTGACTTGTAAACAGGTTGCCAATACACTTGTATCTCTCTTTGTCTAACATTAAAATTGCTCAGATTTGCAGACAAGCTGGTTTAACTGCAGCCTGTTACGACAGTTTTTTATCTGAAAATGCTATTTGATGAGATGGTTGCTGGGACTTTTTTTCTACCAGCTTGCATGGTAAAGTGTGCCTTTGGTCATGACACATAGAAGCATATCTTTAACAAGGTATGCCTTTGCCAAATCTGGCTGGCACACATTACTATCTTAGGTTATTAGATAAAATAAATCCACACATAACTAAGCTAAGTCACTAGTTAAATTAGCTCGGAGCTTTCCTGGTTCAGGTAAACATTATGAGTCAGGTCACTAGCCGTTTAAGTCATTCAGACAAGCAGGCCCAGGCACACATAGAAATTTTGTTTATTAGTGTTATGCCAACTGGCCATTGGCCAAGGGACATTTAGCTAGCATACACTCAATACATATGGCTCTTCGAAGCAGCAGCTGTACACAAGTCTTGGCGATAAATTTGGTTGGTTAGAGGGTTGTGTATTGTGTTTGTGTTATGCATTTTGTGCAGCTTCCCTGCTTTGTTGGGGGATTGTTTGAAATGTCTATTTGTGTAGCAGCATGTCCACATGCTAACTCAGTATGTGTGTGTATTATCTAGCTGAAGCAAGTCTCTTTACCTGCTCTACAGTAGCAGCAGCAGCATAGCAGATCTAGTCCGCCAAGACCAGAATCCTATTAATATGTCACACCCACATTGAAATGCTAAATCTTTCAGAGATCCATCATGACTTTAATGTAGTTAACATTAACAAAGATTCACACAATTGCTCGTAACAAATTTCACAAATACCATACTCACCAAGCCATACTCTGTATTGAAACTTTTTGAATTCTTTTTACATTTTTATAAACAACGCTGCTTCACAAATATAAGTGCTTAGATTGGTTAACACACCCATATAATGGATGGATTGATGGATCATTTGTGTCAGAGACTGCAGTGTCAAACCTGCACGTAATAAATGCGTGTATAGCCACTCAATAAATACCTTATAAAGTTTCACTATTGACTAGAAAGCCTGTCCCTCTGTCAGCATCAAGGGGAAGTTGTGCAGTCTTAAACACTCAAAGCCCGGGATCAACTCACACACTAAATCGTTTGAAAGTTGAAAAATGCTCATCTTTCGAGAATGTCACATGGTTTCATGAATAATCATGAGATAGAGCTTTCTCAGGAGATAAAGCCATGCAGTCTCATAAATAATTATGAGACACTGATGACTGAATGATGCACTATAGTATGACGTTGACACAATGATGATTTTAAACCCAGAAGACAGAAATAGCACAAAAATTTTATATATTACCCACTTTCCTCCTAAAAGTTTAATTAATTAATACTACCATTGTCCTGAATCATGTGCAACACATTCATATCTGTTAACATCTCAGAAAATGTAACAAAATGTAGTATTTCATGACCCTTTAAGGCTGTGCAGGAGCTCAAGTGAATCAGTGAATCGTTAATTTGAACTAGTTCAGTTACATCAACTATCCAAAAGAACTAACTAACTAAAATTAATCGGAGTTCCCAATACTAAATATAAGGGAATTGTTTATTGTAACTGGTTTATTAACATGAACTGTTGGAAAGAACAGATTCACTTCAATTATTTGGTTTTCCATTGCTGCGTTTGCAATAAAATGTGACAAATGTAGTGATTTGTAACGCTACATCACTATTTGTAGAAAAATGTAGCTTGTTACTAGAAAAGATGCAGTATTGTGAAAATAGCTAAACTTTTTTAAATAATTAAGTTAGAAGCATCACTACTTTTAGTTAACCCCAACACTATAGATAGACCACACAGTCTGAACAAACAGATCAGATTTCATCACTTTCAAAATGTGTAAACAGTTAGTTCTAACGATTTTGAATTTCAAACCCAAATCGGTTTGGTGTGGGACCAGTTTAGAACAAATCACTTACCCTATGTATCATCAATATTAAAATTGATGCTTGCCTTAGAAAACACTACTAATAAAATATGATAAGCAATGTTCAGTCCAAAGCATGCCAGTTTTAACAGTAGGGTGTTCTTACTTTGTTATCCCCTTCCTGGTAGATCTTCGCAGGCCAGGGCCCTGCATACCCCCACTCTTCGATAGACATTAATTCTCTGGGCGATTAGCCCTGTCGGAGGGTATAAACTCTGGTCCTGCATGTCTTCTAAGCCACACAGTTGTACCATCTCCATTTTGTTGTGGATGAAGCTGTGCGGATATTGCTCCACTGGACTCTCTAGCTCTTGACCATCCTTGTACACATGCTTCAGAACACGGCCACTGTATGATGAGGCCAGCTTGAACCTCACCTTTCTGGACTTGCCCTCGAGCCTGGTGCCCGGCTGCGTCTGGAGCTCCTCCATGGTTCCTCTCAACTCAAATTCTCAGGAGTCCTCTAAAAAGAAGGTGGAAGAACTGTGGAATAACAGCATTGAGGAGAGGCAGGGCCAGTACAGCTGCTTTCTGTAGCCCTGATGAATAATTGAGCAGAAGATTGTGTGCCTGTCAGGAGAGGTGGAAACCGAGACCTCACAGTTTCATCAAATAATGATGGTTCAAGGAGAGTAGCAGGTATGACTATGCTCTAGTTAGTTATGTATCTTCTGTAAAGAACGTCAATATACATTTTTCAACTAATGTACTTTACAAACTAAAATATGTTGATTCAGCTTAAATTATACTTCTTGTCACAAAGTGAAAGTGTAGTCGCTACTTTGTGTGTGTTTGTGTGGCTTAATCGTACTGTTATACTTCTTACTTCTCTTTCTAAAACAAATAATAACAATTGGCCTGTTTTATGTGACATCATTTTATGATGTGTGATAAATGCACAATACATGATACATTACGACATGATGCATTACAACAAACAATAAAAAATATATATATTCATAAATATATTTACTTTATTCTTTGTCCCAAAAAACTTTCAAGAAATTGGCTAGTCATCATTTATTTTAATTTGTTAAAAAAAAAAAAATAATAATAATAATTAACAAGTATATGTATATATGCCATTAATCAATGGACAAGCTGTCATTAAAAGTTGGGCAAAATCTTGTTTTCCAGTGAATTTTTCTAAAAATAGGATCAAAAGGCCAGATCCAATTAATATCAAACTTTATTGGCAAGAGAAACAAGAGAAAGTGTACATTGCCAGTGTATACAGATATATAATATATTTAATGCTGAAGTTTAATATGCTAAAGTTTAAAATCTCAAAACTATTATTTTCTTGTATTTTCTTTCTCAGTCTCTATCACACACACACACACTAGGTCTCATTTAGGCTTTTCCCTTTTCACAGATTAAAGTGAGTTAGCATTTTGAATGATGTGATTTTGAGCAATGTGAAGAGATACATGCTTGCCCTATTTGCAGGTGAGTCTACATTCTCCATACAGTAAATCCACTTGCATGTTTATTATGCCTGGGACATGCATTGCGCTAAATGAATAAGTATGTACTGCTCCACACAATTGTTACTGCTACCTTGGACCAACAAGAGTTTATAGGTTACCTGACAAAACACATTACAATATAAACCTGCAAACTTTAGACTTGGAATGAGCATCAAAGAATTTAACAATTTCCTTTCCGGTTACTCTTAACGATTACATTTCCTGAAAGCTGCACTACAGAAAATATGTTGGTTAGAATTAACAAAAGTAAATTATCGAACAAATACATAAAAAATCTGTGTTCAAAATCCTATCCTTGTCTCACCCAGATTCAATGGTATTTTAAGTCTAATATAATAACTTAACTAAAAACTTGGTTTTGGCATGACACTGCATGACACATTTGTACTTGTGTGTATACGTCATGTCCATAAGCTCAGAAAAGAAGGACCGGCCAATGTGACGCTCGCGTGTGGGGAAGCGACAGCTGTTTAGTCAGTCGCAGTTCAGGACAAAAGCGGTGAGCAGTCTGGATGGATGTTTAACCATTCTCAGTTTGGTGAAGTTGTTTACTTTCTATATTACACAGCTTTTTGAAATGCTTGGTTCTGATTGGTAAATGGCACCATCTAGCGGTCAGACATTTCTCTGTAACAACCGCACCTCTATGCATCAGCCTGCTCATCCGTGTATCTTTTCTGCTTCTTGGATCAATATCTACAAGTAAGCTAATAAAATCAAACTCAACTCAAATCAGTGTTTAATGTGCATTTATTTATTTGGCAAGTAGTCTTGTAATAGGATAAACAATGAGCAGTCAGACCTTCATTAATTACAAAATAAACACCAAGAGAAATTTGTCACAATCCAGAGGTGGATTTCAGCTGTTTAGCGATTTATTTCTTCTCACATAATTGCATACTTACAACATAAATCAATATTTTATGTTCATGTATTTATTTACTTGGTTAGTAGCCGTGTAATAAGCGAGATAATGTACAGTCAGCCAGTTGTTATTACAAAATAATCCTCTTCAGGGTAATACAAGACTTAATCACCCTGTCAATTTATTTTGCGATAAAAACCGACTGACCGATCATTATCCCTTACATAATGTTTGGATATGTTCTCAGTGGTGAATTTTCAGGCTTCTATGCTGGCCTAACATGTAAAATAAATAAATATTTTTCATCCTTTAATTCTCAATCACCTTTATGCCTATGTATTTTTAATCGATTTCCACTCTTTCCACTTTACAGACAAATATAGAAAAATGTAAAGTGTATCCTGTCAGAATTTATTCTTTGATGCTTACAAGCGAAGTTTGACAACTGTTTCACTGTTTCACACCTTCTATCTGGCCTTGATTGACGAGTCGGCTGTCATCACTGCCGCTATCGCCATTGAGAAAGAGATACTTATGGATCACAAAATGTTCTGCATGACCGTGTGATTGCTTAATTTATTAAACTGGAAAGGAGGACTGATTTTCACTTCAGGTAAAATGGTAAGTGCTTTTTGCATCATAATAGCAACATCAGGAGTTTTCTGTAAAGTATAAATTAGGCTGCTTGAGCATTCAGTGTCAAATCAAGTTTTGAAAAGTAGTGCTGCATACCATTCAACTTGGAAAGTTGGATTTTACAACTTCCTACTAGGAAAACTGCAATGGAATGCATTGTCAGAATTACAACTTGTAGGCTCATGCAGAAATTCTTTTCGAGATAATGTCACACAAACATGTTGACACTCAGAGAGATAAAATGTTTTTTAAGTAATATCAATAAATGAGTTTGTTTCCACATTACATGATACATGACTGTTTAACAAATGCCTGCAGAAACAGGTGTATAAAACATTTTAATCTCTTTTGATAATCATACAGCTGTAGCGCTGCAGCATTGTTTATCAGTTGGGTTGCTAGGAGACATCTCTAATGTGAGTCTAACCCCTGCTAAGCTAAGGGGAGCATTGCAGTTCCGAATATCAGGGAATGGAATTCATTTATGGTTGGAGATATCAAGTAGGAATATCCCACATCCATCTTGAATGGAATGCAGCATAACCATGTACCCTGTCGAAACGAAATTTATTGCAAGCAACATTTAAATAGCAAATATTATCAGAAAGATTTTTCCAGCCTAAAATTAGGCATGCTTGAGCATTAAGTGTTGTTTCAAGTTCTGGCTTTCGTGCGTGGATGTGTTTTTAAAATGTCAGTTGGTATTATTAGTTAGCTGCGACATAATGTATGATGCCCAAAGGCATATGGTGTCTTATTCATTGTGAAACTGTATTTTCTTAATGGCATGAATCACACTGAAGGCCTAGACTATTTAATGCATGGCCCGCCACTGTGTTTTCTGGTAGGGTTGTTGAAGCTCTCATATTAGTTTTCATGTTTTAAATGGATAGTTCACCAAAAAATTATAATTCTGTCATAATTTACTCACCCTCATGATATCCCAGGTGTGTATGACTTTCTATCTTTACCAGGACACATTTGAAGGAAAAAAATAGAAAAATATCTCAGTTCAGTAGGTTCTTAAAATGCAAAAGGATTGTGATCAGACAATTGAAGCTCCAAAAATAACAGACAGTCAGCGTAAAAGTTATCAATACAACTCCAGTGGTTAAATTAATGTCTTTTAAAGCGATAGAATCGCTTTTAGTGTGATACATTTTGATTTGATGTATGACGTAATTATTGACGTAATCTGACATTCTCCTCTCAGTTGAGACATCCAGGAAAAGCACGCATATGCAACATTGTGAGTAAAAAATATAATTCCAATTTTTTTAATTAAAATATGTAAATAAGAATGTTGTTTAGCTATCTCAAAGCAAGTAATATCTCGGTCATAAATGTTTAAACTAATATCAGTATGAAAATAGCATGGTATGAATTTATTGGAGTAATCACAGGCAAAGTCCAGGTAACCTCAAACCATGAGATTCATTTGTGTAGAAGAGCAGTGCCAAATTACAACTGATGCAAATGCTCCTTTGCAAGACGCTTGCAATTTTAGGTTTCAGCCACAGATGTAATTTGTTCAGGAATTGGATTACACTGGTTGCACTGTGTTTTGCGCTATAAATTCAAAAGCACCAGCTCATAAAAATTATTCTTTTCAGAGTCGTCCTTCACCTTTTGATCTGTAAATTGTGCTCTGTAGATTCAAAAGCTCAATTCCCTGCTCTGAGAATTCAATAAATAGAGTATTTAGTATGATGTTTCATCCACATCTGAGGAAAATTCACATTTAAGAACTTTTAATGGAAACAAAAGTCATGGAAAACTTGTTTCTATTATTATTAGTATTATTATTATTTAAGTGGAACCAGTTCTCGGTTACCAACCCCACTTTAGACACAAGATCCTTGCTGTCTCTATGACTGCATCTTCCACACTTGAACTGTCTTGTAATATCTCGTTGAGCATAACGTCTTTTCCATCCCCAGGCATTTCCATAAAATTCAAAATACCATAAAGATCCAGCTTTTTACCACCAGTGCACCTGCAGGGGTCAGGCTATGAATGAATGGTTAATGAAAGGTCAGCTGCCAAAATTAGTCTTCGTCTTCATCATAATGAATGGCAGTCTGCCACTAGTTGGTGACTCTGTGAGATCATACTGCTTGGCTGCTCTTGGGAAACCAAGCATTTATACATAGCAGTGTGGTTACTCTCCTCGCAAGTGCACTAGTCCATTATGTGAATGTGGCCCATCAGCCTTTCCATTTGGCTGGGCATTAGGACATTTTTCCCCTAAACAAGCAGATTTATTTCTCTGCCTTGTGTGTTGCATGAGATAAGAATAAAGACACAGGGAGTCAGCTTAATGACATTTAGACTGGTACAGTGTGCCAGGTTTGGCAATTAGGACTGATGCATATGGAGGGTGTTAAAATCCACAGCTAACTGCTGAGAGAGAATGTGGTAAGAGGTGCCAATTTTTACTAAGGTGGCCTCTAGGCCAAGGTTCAATACATATTTTATATTATAAGTACATGTTTTAGAATGTTTTCTTTAAACTGAAATAAAAATAACTTAATAAAAAAAGAGCCAAACAACTTCTAAAATGTTTAGTCAAGGTTGGGGGTAAGTTGAGCCACATGTGTTAATTTGGACCATTTTCTAAGTGACTATTTGTGCCCAGGTGTAAATAGCACCTGCCAGCTATTTGCACCCCAATAGTCTTGTGACTACAGAAAATTATGACAAAGTACAATGTTATTGTCACTGCAATGGTGTGGTGAGTAAAGATGTTGCAATATGCATCTTTTCTGCAAGTGAGCCGAGTGTGAATCTACATTGTGTGCAACTGTTCTGCACATCCTGTTTCCTTTCTCCAATCTTAATATATCCTTTAATTCTACTTATTATAACAAATAATAATCAGAATGAGCTTCATTGCCAAGTGTGCTCACGTACACAAAGAATTTATTTGGGTGAAAGGAGAAACAAGCTAGAAAGTGCACAAAGACAGAGGTGGGTAGAGTAGCCAAAAACTGTACTCAAGTAAAAGTACAATTACTTTAAAAACATAATGTGGCAGCGGGGGCGTGGTCAAGCGCCCGTCCGGGAGAGAAAAGCGGTAAGGGCGCTCACACCTGAGCCAAATTATGTCTAACACCTGTCTCTAATTGCAGTAGAGCGAGGAGAGCGGATAAAAAGCCAGCAGCCACAGAGCATGGGAAGAGAGAGACCGACAGCAAACCCAGCGTTTGAGTCCTTATTGTATTGTGTGTGTCTATGTTACTACTGCTGTCACCAAAAAGAGAATTAAAAGGCTTACCGTGTGCTGAAGACCTGTTTTCTGTCCTCCATCCTTTAACTGTTCTACACTGGTGCCGAAACCCGGGAAGCTATTAGGAACACCTGTTCTTGTTCCAAATTATGGAACAGAATCGCCCCATAGAGTCCTCCCAGCTGGCGGAAGTCCTCCAGTCCCTCGCTACTCTTCATCAGGGCCACCAACAGGCTCTGGTGGAGCTCCGACAGGACCAGGATCGCCGGTTCTTTGAGATAATGCGGGCTCAAGCAGAGGACCGCCTTGCCATCCGAGCCTCCTCAGCCAGGAGGCTGCCCCAGACGCAGCCGCGACCCCGACCCCGCGCCACCCTGCCCCCGCCTCGCTACAGAAGATGGGGCCGGCAGATGATCCAGAGGCGTTCCTGGACCTCTTCGAACGCACGGCGGAAATTTGGGGTTGGCCCCGGACCAGTGGGCAGCCCGCCTCGTCCCTCTCTTGTCCGGGAAGCACAGCTCGCGGCACAACAGCTGCCGGCAGCAAGCCTCCTGGCTTACACCGATCTGAGGAGAGCCATCCTGCAACGGGTTGGTCGGAGTCCGGAAGAAATTCGCCAGCTCTTCCGGCCTTGAAGCTGGATAAACCGACCGCCCGCTTATGCCGCCCAGCTGCCCGCGGATGCCTGTCGGAGGTGGCTGCTCGCGCAGGACCGCTGACGCCGAGGAGCTAGTCGATCAGGTGGTACTGGAGCAGTTTGTCCAGCGCTTGCCCCGAAAACGGGCGGAGTGGGTCCAGTGCCACCGCCCGGCGCCGCTGGAGGAAGCCGTGCGACTCGCTGGAGGACCACATGGCGGCGATTCCCAGGGCGGATGAGCCCTCTCTCTCCCTCCCCTTCCCCTGTGCCTTCCCCTGTTTTTCTTCCCTCCCCTCTTCCCTCTCACTCTGCTCTCTCCCCAGGGCCCGCTTCCTGCCCCGCAGGCGCTGGAGGACTCGTGGAGACCAGCTTCCCGGCCGTGGGAACACCCGCCTAGCCCTTCCCTCGCCCTTCAGCCGCCTCCTCCTCAGGTGGGGGCACCCGCCAGCACGGTGCGGCCGCAGCCTCGGGCCGGTCTGCTGGAGGTGCGGAGACCCGACCACTTCCTGGATCAGTGTCCGCTGATGGAAATAGGGACAGTGGTGCGGGTCTCCGATGTCCCGCAGGCTGCCCCCGATCGGGCTGGAGCGCACTGGATTCGGTAAGGATCCAGGGGTACATACCAAGCTTTGTTGGATACCGGCTGTAACCAGACCACCATCCACCAACGCTTGGTTCAACCCGGGCTCTGGGCTCAGCTAAACTGGTGAGGGTGAGGTGTGTGCATGGGGATATTCACAAGTATCCCGTGGTGACTCTGGCGATCAAATTCGGGAGAAAGACATAGTGTGGAGGCAGCGGTTAGTTCCTCACTCACCCATCCGCTAATTTTGGGTACTGATTGGCCGAATTTTAGAAAGTTATTGGAGGGAGTTTGTGCGGATGGGTCCTGCATGAAAGTGAAGGGATGTGTGATGTGCGATGCTTTGGCGGGGAGGCGGAGCTGGGGCCGCCCTCTGCTGCTCGAATGACGTGGAAGGGGCGAGGTGGTCGCCTCCTCTCCGGAATTCCCGGAGGGGACTTCCCTTGGAGCAGTCGCGGATGAAACCCTTAAGCACGCTTTTGACCAAGTGAGAGTAATCGATGGTCAACAACTCCGCCGGTGTCGCCGTTTCATATCCGTATTTTTCGCTTATTAAAGATCGGTTATACAGAGTGACGCAGGACGCTCAAACAAAGGAGGAAGTAACGCAATTATTGATTCCACAGAGCCGCCGGAAATGGTTTTCCAGGCGGATCACTATAATCCCATGGCCGGTCACCTAGGGGAACGGAAAACACTTCTCCGCCTAATAGCCCGCTTCTATTGGCCAGGCATTGGCGGTGACGCCCGCAGGTGGTGTGCGGCGTGCCGTGAATGTCAGCTGGTAAACCCACCGCCACCCCAAAAGCGCCATTGCGCTCTCTACCATTAATCGAGGTCCCCTTCGAAGAATTGGGATGGACCTCGCCGGGCCATTAGAACGGTCAGCACGCGGACATCGCCGTGTTAGTCCTAGTGGATTACGCGACGCGATATCCGGAAGCAGTGCCTCTGAGCAACATCTCCGCACGTAGTGTTGCAGGGGCACTCTTCAAGATAATCTCCGGTGGGGATTCCGAAAGAAATCCTCACCGATCAAGGCACGACTTTTATGTCACTTAACACTTCGCTAACTTTACGAGCTCTTGGGCATCAAATCGATTCAAGACTAGCTGCTACTCATCCTCAGACAGATGGCCTAGTGGAACGATTTAATAAAACGCCAAGAACATGATTCAGTAAATTGCATACCGATGACGCTTAGAAATTGGGATAAGTGGCTAGACCCCTGTTGTTTGCAGTACGAGAGGTCCCGCAAGCCTCCACCGGTTCTCCCCGCTTGAGCTGCTGTACGGGCGACGCTCGCGGTGTCCTTGACGCCATCCGCTGGCTGGGAGGAGGGACCTTCTAATAGTAAAAATGAAATTCAGTTCGTTCTCGATCTTAGAGCAAAACTCCACACACTGGGGCAACTAACACAGGAGAATTTGCTCCAAGCTCAAGAACGCCAACGCCGGCTGTATAACAGGGGTGCTCGGCTACGGATATTTGCACCGGAGACAAGGTACTCAGATACTCCCAACATCGAAGCTCTAAATTACTCGCCAAGTGGCAAGGACCCTTTGAGGTCACACGACGAGTGGGGGATCTCGATTATGAGGTTAAACGCACCGATAGAGGGGCGCTGTCAAATTTATCACCTCAACCTCCTGAAATTATGGAGGGAGGAGGCGCCTCTGTGACGCTGGCCACGGCAGTTCCGAGAGGGCGGAGCTCGGACCGAGATAAACAAAAACTACAATCTCAACACTCGTTACTTGTGGAGACCAACTCTCACCGCGGCAGCTCACAGAGGTTTCTGAATTACAAAAGGAATTTGCGGATGTGTTTTCCCTCTACCGGGCCGCACAAACATCATACAGCACCACATCGACGACCGAGCCGGGCGCTGTGGTGCGTTGTCGCCTCTATCGCTATCCGAACATAAAAAGAAAATAGTACGGAAGAATTAGATGCGATGCTTGATATGGGCGTAATAGAGGAATCCCACAGTGATTGGTCCAGCCCAGTTGTTCTTGTTCCCAAGAGTGATGGGTCTGTTCGATTCTGTGTGGATTACAGAAAAGTCAACGCTGTGTCTAAATTTGACGCTGCACCCAATGCCCCGTGTTGATGAACTGCTCGATCGGTTAGGTACTGCTCGATTTTATTCGACCTTGGATTTAACGAAGGGTTATTGGCAGATCCCCTTGACACCAATGTCCCGTGGAGAAAACAGCCTTCACTACGCCGCTTGGATTACACCAATTTGTGACGCTTCCTTTCGGTTTGTTTGGGGCACCAGCCACGCTTCAGCGACTCATGGATCGGATCCTCAGACCGCACACCGCGTATGCCGCTGCCTATTTAGATGATATTATCATTTATAGCAATGATTGGCAGCGCACATGCAACATCTGAGGGCCGCCCTGAGATCGCTGCGGCGGGCGGGCTCACAGCAAACCCCAAGAAGTGCTGCGGTTGGGCGGTGGAGGTACGGTATCTGGGGTTCCACTTGGGTCATGGCCAGGTGCGTCCCCAAATTGATAAGACCACGGCGATTGCGACTTGCCCTAGACCTAAGACCAAAAAAGGGGTGAGGCAGTTCCTGGGGCTGGCTGGCTATTACAGAAGATTTGTGCCTAATTATTCGGACGTCACCAGCCCGCTGACTGACCTCACTAAAAAGGGGCTCCAGATCCGGTCCAATGGTCAGAGCAGTGCCAACAGGCGCTTACGCAGATTAAAGCTGCACTTTGTGGGGGCCGCTTTGCATGCACCTGACTTCTCTCTCCTTTTGTATTGCAGACGGACGCTTCAGACAGAGGGCTGGGGGTCGTACTCACGAGGTGGTGGAGGGAGAGGAGCCCGGTGCTGTACATTAGCCGGAAGCTCTCCTTAAGGGAGACTAAGTACAGCACCGTAGAGAAGGAGTGTCTGGCCATCAAGTGGGCAGTCCTCACCCTCCGATACTACCTGCTGGGGCGGGCCTTCACCCTCTGCTCGGATCATGCCCCACTGCAGTGGCTCCACCGCATGAAAGATACTAACGCCCGGATCACCCGCTGGTATCTGGCCCTCCAGCCTTTTAAGTTCAAGGTGGTCCACAGACCGGGGTGCAGATGGCTGCTGCTGACTTCCTCTCCAGAAATGGGGAGTGGTAGGCAGGTCGGATGACGCCCGGCCTGAGTCGGGCGGTGGGGGTATGTGGCAGCGGGGGCGTGGTCAAGCGCCCGTCCGGGAGAGAAAAGCTGTAAGGGCGCTCACACCTGAGCCAAATTATGTCTAACACCTGTCTCTAATTGCAGTAGAGCGAGGAGAGCGGATAAAAAGCCAGCAGCCACAGAGCATGGGAAGAGAGAGACCGACAGCAAACCCAGCGTTTGAGTCCTTATTGTATTGTGTGTGTCTATGTTACTACTGCTGTCACCAAAAAGAGAATTAAAAGGCTTACCGTGTGCTGAAGACCTGTTTTCTGTCCTCCATCCTTTAACTGTTCTACACATAATTACTCAAGTAGAAGTAAAAGTACTAACATAAATAATAACTTGAATAAGAGTAAGAAAGTATCCAATTAAACGAGTACTCAAGTATTGAGTAACTTGTTACTTTCACAAGTGACATAATGGATGTTAACTCCCATATATTCCATTACATAATACACATTTAGCATGTAATACAGAATTATGATTATTATTAATGGAAAATCTTCATCATTCACCGTCATGTTCCTATCCCATATAACTTTCTTTCTTTCATGCAACACAATAAGGAGATATTAGACAAAAATTTTGCCTGAATCACTATTTACTTTCAGTGAATGTTTTTTTTTCTCCATATTTTGAAAGTGAATTGTGACTGAGACTGTCAGTCCCTAACATTCTGTCTAACATATTTTGTGTTCCACATAATGCAAAGCGTCACACTGGTTTGGAACTACATGAGGTAGTGAAATTATGACAGAATATTAAATTATGGCTGAGCTATCACTTTAAAGAGATAGTTTAACCAAAAATGAAAATTCTCTCATCATTTACTCACCCTTATGTCATCCAAGATATGTATGACTTCCTTTCTTCTGCAGAACTCAAATTAAGATTTTTAGAAGAATATTTTAGCTCTGTAGGTCCATACAATGCAAGTGAATGGGTGGCAACATTATAAAGCTAAACATAACATAATAACAAAGCCAATCTCTTCACCAGACGATCGACTCACGCCCGCACATCTCTCGCAAGCACGCCCCGTGCACCTCGCTGTGCACACGCAGAAATGCTGTCTGTTCGCACTCCAGTTGTCCATCACGCGAATGGCAGTGATTTACACAGTTAATCCGCCTGAAGTAACTGTGATAGTTTCCAGTACCCCCACGTGGGCGTGGGGTAAATGCGTAAATACTGCTCATGACATGTGGGACAAAGCGTACTGATATATTGCTGCACTGATTTAAAAAATTTACACTTAAAAACTGATGTCATAAGAGCCCAGTTACATTATCACTCTGAATGACCATTTCAAAACACAGAAAAGCCCACTGTTATGAAGGTAAGTGAGGACCCAAAAGCGATATAAACAAAAAGAGTCTTTAATGACAGTTCAAAGCAGCAAAAAATGAAGAACACAAATCTTCTCTTTGAGAGGTAATGGCAAACACAAAATACCCGCAGAGAGGGCGATAAATAATGGAAAACTTCCTCAGACAGCTTTCAGTGAGAGTCCTTAGGCAGCGGTCGGGGTAGTAGTGAAGCGGCGACAGGCTGCAGGTGCCCCAAGGGTAGACAAGGGTCGAGGCGAGACTGTGGTAACCAGATCACTCGCAGCGTAGGGCGAACTGGACAGAATACAAATATCGAGACGATTAGTAGTGAACAGATAGCGTTGACAAGCGGATCCCAACAGGACAGGACTGGACAGCGACAAACGAGACAGTGATTGCTCCTTGCGTGTGAAACTCAAGTGAGACTCAGACAAAGAAAGCAGCAAAAGCAGAGAGGGAAGTAGAGACCTAATCAGCGGGGAAACGGGAACAGGTGGGAAGAGAACTAACAAGGAATTAAGGGGAGATGAGGAACAGCTGGAGGAGGAGAGAAAGGAAAGGAAAAGTAACCTATAAAGACCAGCAGAGGGCGACAGAGTAAAGAGAAAGAACAGGAACAAAACATATCATGACAGGACGAGACAAAAACATGACAGTACCCCCCCCTCAACGAGCGCCCCCTGGCGCTCCCGAGGAGGAAACCTGGCGGCTCTGGAGGATATCATCGATTAGCACGTCCCGAGAGGGAACCCAACTTCTCTCCTCAGGTCCGTATCCCTCCCAATCCACCAGAAACTGATGACCACGACCCCGAGGGCGCATGTCCAGAATCTTGCAGACCCTGTAGATGGGCACGCCTTCAACAAGAATGGGGGGGGAAGAGGGACGAGTGGGAGCACGAGAGGCGGGCTTGACACACGAGACGTGGAAGACCGGGTGGACACGGCGAAGGTAGCGGGGGAGAAGAAGTCGCACCGCAACGGGACTAATGACCTGAGAAATACGGATCAGACCGATGAAGCGCGGGGTCAACTTACGAGAGGCAGACTTAAGGGGGAGGTTGAGAGTGGAGAGCCATACCTTCTGGCCGCGACAGTATCTAGGGCTTTTAGTTCTACGCTTGTTAGCAGCTCTCACAGTCTGGTCCCTATAACGGCAAAGGGCTGACCTGACACCCCTCCAGGTGCGCTCACAGCGTTGAACAAAAGCCTGAGCGGAGGGAACGCAGGAATCGGCGAGCTGAGACGCGAACAGCAGAGGTTGGTACCCGAGGCTACTCTGAAAAGGAGACAGCCCGGTGGCGGACGAAGGAAGCGAGTTATGGGCGTATTCTGCCCATATGGGGAGGTGCTCAGACCAGGACGCGGGGTTACGGAAAGAAAGACTGCGCAGGATGCGACCAACAGTCTGATTGGCCCGTTCGGCTTGACCGTTAGACTGAGGGTGGAAGCCGGACGAGAGACTGACGGAAGCCCCAATCAAATGACAAAACTCCCTCCAAAATTGAGACGTGAACTGCGGACCTCTGTCCGAAACGAAGGCCATGAATTCTGAAAACATTTTCGATGATAATTTGCGCCATCTCCTTAGTGGAAGGGAGCTTAGCGAGGGGGATAAAATGGGCCGCCTTAGAGAATCGATCGATAACCGTGAGAATAACTGTCTTGCCCGCCGACGAAGGAAGTCCGGTGATAAAATCTAAGGCGATGTGTGACCACGGTCGAGAGGGAATAGGAAGTGGTCTGAGAAGTCCGGCAGGAGGGTTGGGTTCCCAGACTTAGTCTGCGCGCAGACGGAGCAAGCCGCCACGAAACGACTCGTGTCACGTTCCCGAGTGGGCCACCAAAAACGCTGGTGAATGGAAGCAAGCGTACCCCGAACGCCGGGGTGGCCAGCCAACTTGGCCGAGTGAGCCCACTGAAGGACGGCCAGGCGGGTAGGGGTGGGAACGAAAAGAAGGTGTCTAGGACAGGTGCGTGGCAAAGGAGTGTGAGCGAGCACTCGTCTAACCTGCCTCTCAATTCCCCAGACAGTCGACCCGATGACACGTCCCTCAGGGAGAATCCCCTCGGGGTCCGTGGAGACTTCTGAGGAAAAGAGACGCGATAAGGCATCAGGCTTGGTGTTCTTGGAGCCTGGACGGTAGGAAATAACAAAATCAAATCGAGTGAAAAACAGAGCGCAACGGGCCTGACGCGCATTAAGTCGTTTAGCAGAACGAATGTACTCTAGATTCCTATGGTCAGTCCAAATGACAAAAGGAACGGTCGCCCCCTCCAACCACTGTCGCCATTCTCCTAGAGATAGGCGGATGGCGAGCAGCTCGCGGTTACCCACATCATAGTTACGTTCAGACGGCGACAGGTGATGAGAAAAGTATGCGCAAGGGTGGACCTTGTTGTTAGAGAGAGAGCGCTGGGAAAGGATGGCTCCCACGCCCACCTCTGACGCGTCAACCTCGACCACAAACTGTCTAGATAAATCAGGAGTAGCAAGGATGGGTGCAGACGTAAAGCGATTCTTGAGAAGATCAAAAGCCCCCTGGGCGGAAACGGACCATTTAAATCACGTTTTGACAGACGTAAGGGCAGTCAGGGGAGAAGCCACCTGACCGAAATTACGGATGAAGCGTCGATAAAAATTAGCGAAGCCGAGAAAGCGCTGCAGCTCGACGCGTGACTTAGGTACGGGCCAATCTATAACGGCTTGGACCTTAGCGGAATCCATCCTAATACCTTCTTCAGAAATGACAGAGCCGAGAAAAATTACGGAGGAGGCATGGAAAGTGCATTTCTCAGCCTTCACGTAAAGACAGTTCTCTAATAGGCGCTGAAGGACGCGACAAACATGCTGGACATGAATTTGGAGTGACGGCGAGAAAATCAGGATATCGTCGAGGTAAACGAAAACAAAGATGTTCAGCATGTCTCTCAGGACGTCATTTATCAGTGCCTGAAAGACAGCTGGGGCGTTTACGTGACCGAAAGGAAGGACCCGATATTCAAAGTGCCCTGACGGAGTGTTAAACGGCATCTTCCACTCGTCCCCTTCCCTAATGCGTACGAGATGGTAAGCGTTACGCAGGTCCAACTTAGTAAAAAACTTGGCTCCCTGCAAGATCTCGAAAGCTGATGACATAAGAGGGAGCGGGTAACGATTCTTAACTGTTATGTCATTCAGCCCTCAATAATCAATGCAGGGGCGCAAGGACCGTCCTTCTTTTGAACAAAAAACCCCACCCCGGCGGGAGAGGAGGAGGGGACAATAGTACCGGCATCGAGAGCTACAGATAAATAATCTTCGAGAGCCTGACGTTCGGGAGCCGACAGCGAGTAAAGTCTTCCCCGGGGAGGAGTGGTCCCGGAAGAAGCTCGATATTACAATCATACGAACGATGCGGAGGGAGAGAAGTGGCTGACAGAACACCGTCCGCAGATCGTGATACTCCTCCGGCACCCCCGTCAAATCACCAGGCTCCTCCTGAGAGAAAGAGACAGAGGAAATGGGGGGAATAGCAGACATTAAACATTCCACATGACAAGACCAATTAATACAGGGATTATGTCGAACTAGCCAGGGATGGCCTAAAACAATAGGGGCGAAAGGTGACTGAAAAATAAAAAAAGAAATGGTCTCGCTATGATTACCAGAGACAGTGAGGGTTAAAGGTAACGTCTCATGCTGAATCCTGGGGAGAGAACTACCGTCCAAGGCAAACAGGGCCGTGGGCTCCTCTAAATCCATAAGAGGGATACCATGTTCCCGATCCCAGGTCTCGTCCATGAAACAGCCATCCGCCCCAGAGTCAATCAAAGCACTGCAGGTGGCAGAAGAACCGGTCCAGCGGAGATGGACAGAAAAGGTAGTGCAAGACCTTGAGGGAGAGGCCAGAGTTGTAGCGCTCACCAGTAGCTCTCCTCTTACTGGCGAGCTCTGGCTTTTACCGGGCAGGAGGTAACGAAGTGAGTGGCAGAACCACAATAGAGACAGAAATTGTCAGACAAGGGTCGAGGCGATACTGTGGTAACCAGATCACTCGCAACGTAGGGCGAACTGGACAGAATACAAATATCGAGACGATTAGTAGTGAACAGATAGCGTTGACAAGCGGATGCCAACAGGACAGGACTGGACAAAAGCAGAGAGGGAAGTAGAGACCTAATCAGCGGGGAAACGGGAACAGGTGGGAAGAGAACTAACAAGGAATTAAGGGGAGATGAGGAACAGCTAGAGGAGGAGAGAAAGGAAAGGAAAAGTAACCTATAAAGACCAGCAGAGGGCGACAGAGTAAAGAGAAAGAACAGGAACAAGACATACCATGACAGGACGAGACAAAGACATGACACCCACATTAGGATTAGAGCCAAAATTTACCTCAGCGTGTTGCCTTCAATCGGTGCTGTGATTTTAATCTTGAAATATCAGCTTGTCTTGGTGTTAAATGAAGGCATTGCATGACGAATCTATAATTACTTTCAATGTGCGGAGCGAAAAAAGTGTTTCACATTGAAGAGTTTGACACTGCAGCAGTAATTGAGTGACAGTCTGTGTTACCGGCTCAGCGTGCTTAGCTGTGTGAACTTCCACTCTCATAAAAGTCCCATTCAATAATCGCTCAATAAATTACACATTAATTAAAATTAAACCCAGTAATGTAATGACAGGAATGCCACCCACTGTTAAAAAGTAAAAGTAAACAAAAATGATTAGAAATTAACTTGAGTGAAAGTAAAAAGTACCCACTTTTAAACCTACTCTAAAAGTACATTTATTAAGTTACTCAAGTAAATGTAATGGAGTAAATGTAGTGTGTTACTACCCACCTCTGTACACAGAACATTACAGTGAGAAGACTGAATACAGATAACAAAATAATGTATTAATAGACATACAAAAAAATTATCCTGAAATTTCTCTTGAAGTCCACTATCATCTCTACTGTTTTGCTCAAGGTTGTTGTGACCGCACCAGACATCCAGCTGTTCAACCCATCTCTATGCAGACTCATCACCATCGTGGATGAGGAAAATGACCGTGGTGTTGTCTGCAAAATTCAGAAGCTTGACAGAGGGGTCCAATGCAGATCTGTCATTCGTGTACAGGGAGAAGTGCAGTGGAGAGAGCATCCCTGAGGAGCACTAGTGATAATAGTGAGGGATTATTTTCATCAGTAAAATAATGAATGTAAATGTTGATAATATAAGGTTCTAATAACATATGCCACTTTTACACTGGGGGGTGTATCCAGCAGCAACAATTGGTGTAAAAAGCATCTACCATTTCTTTTTCAACTGAAAGTATGAACATAATAGCAAATAAATTATAATAATAATTTAAATGAGTCATATTATTCATGTTAATTATTTATTTATTGTTCCCCTGAGGTCCAATTATAATGTTTGTAAAGTTATAGCCGTAAACAGTGATAAGCGTAAAATTATAAAGACCTATATAATTAAATGAGTTATTCTGACCAATAGAATTAAATGGGCCTTTTTTACTACTGTTCCTTTAAGACTTATGTGTAAAAAACAATTGAATTTGAAGAACAAAAGTCAAATAGAAAGAAAGATTAAAACAGCCTCTAAAACAAGATATTTCTAAAAATTCTTCCATATTAAATTACACTAATGAAATTTAATCTCTACATCAAAGCCAAGTTGAAAATGTGGAGTCTTCAAAATGGTAATTCTCCTCCTCACCTGACACAATGATGTTTTTATAGCAAGTTAATCCTCAGAGACTGCCTCTGCGCCCTCTTCATGTTCTTTGTAAGTTACACATTGGTTGTGGCAACACCTAAAAGATTTAGAACAGCCGTGAAGGGGCTCTATTAATTATGGGTCTATAGCACTCGCAGTCAAACAGAATACTAAAAGATTTTGCTTTGTAGTAGTGATACAAAAGGAGCATTGTTCGCCAACAAGGTCAGCCTCAGGAGTCAGGAATGCAGAGAATGACAGAGGCTCAGGACCCAAGTGCAGAGTTGAATAACAGGAAATGATTAAAACAAAAAGCATACACAATCTACCCCATAAGGGGAAAAAGTAATCCATGGTTGGGGCAGAAGGCAGCGGGGAACAGGACCGACCGGACTGAGTAGGAATGAGCAGGACAGGAAACTAGACTGAGCTTGATGTACACCTGTGTTCAGGAGAACCAGTCAATCTATTGACACGAGTGCATGCTGCTAAGATGACATAAGCATGATGCACCCATGTCAATAACAGACAGACATGGAGCATGAGTGTCCAGATCACGACACAGACCGAAACTGAACCAGACAGGAAGTCAGGACCCAGACACCATACTCCAGATATGAAACAAGACAGACCGAAGAGTATGCAGGGAATACAACCAAAACTGCACGCGCACACAAAGATAGACAACGAAGCAGAAGACAGACATGGGACGATAATGCCATGGTCCTGTCAGACCAAAACCCAGACTGACAGAGTGACAGGACCGTGACATCAGGTATTTTGTGAAAGCATCCGCATGTGGCATTGTGTTTAGCTGCTGCATGCAAAAAAGTTCTATCCTTGGACTACAGATGTGTGACATTGAATTCACACCTTGTGAACTTGCAATATCCAATGTATCTGCCAACTGGTCCAGACTTTCATGCTTATTAAAAGCACGGGTGTCGCCTACATGCAGTGATCTCATTGGTCATTATCTGTGTTGTAGGGACATCCTGTGGTGCTGGGGCTGGAGAGGCTAAAGATGGAAATTACTGTGGGAAGAAAAGAACATTCACGCACTGGCAAGAACACTTGCATCTCACTCAATTATTCACAAGTGCCTGGCTAATCCAGATGGAAGGGGATTTGTAGAAAAGTGCTTTGGAAGATACAAATTAAGGTTTGATTGGCAGCATCGCTGAATGTTTGAGTTAAGTGCTGATCTGGGAACACTTTTGCCTCATAATGGATCACGATTGAGGTAAAAATCATGACAGCAGAAATTTGTCCATGAAAAACCTATTTTTAGATTGTGGCACATGCCACATTTATTTTCAAAGTGTTCAGTTGTGGTGACTTGTGCAAGACCTCAGTGGTCAAAGATGTCCATCTAGTGCATGTTTACAAAGTGAATCAATTGAAAAACAACTTGTACGGATGGTGTGAATGTCTCCTTATACACATGACACAGCACAAGTTAAATTTATTCTAATTGGTTTCTCTGAAAATAGCCAATTCAAAAGAATGATTCATTCACTAATCAGGAATGTGATTCTACACAGCCGAAAGGATCACATGGAAAGTCAACATGTTGCTACCAAATGTTCCAGTATCCTGACATCAACCTCATTCTGCTGTTACTGACAAGAGGTATCTCCCATCATACTTTTTTGCATCATTTAAAAGGTGTTTAATGTATCTTCTCCTGAGGCGTTACTCATAGTGCGTTGCATCAGGACCATGGTAGCGCTGACAGTGAGGTCCCTGCCAAATTGTTTTGTGATGTTTGTGAGTCTTGTGAAGTCAAGTCTGTTCTCCACTCAGTTCCTGAACCTCGGACAATCCTGTCCTTGTTTATCTTTTGTTGATCTTTGTTCTGATTAGTCTTTTCTCTCCCTTGTGAGAGTACGTTTTTGTATTTTGTTTATTAAATAAATGCCATTATATTTGGGTCCTTCCTCAAAATTCGTGACTGAAAAATCGGGCCATTTTTGGACACAGCGGAGTCAACATGGGCATATCTTTAAACCCAGCTCCAGCCCAAGAGAGGTCGGCCTCCCAAGACACCACCCTGGTTCTTGGTTTCTGCTCCCAGCTTGGTCGCCCCATTGGTGTTTATGCTGAGGAGCTTTTCGATGCAGCCTGCAGGTGGTGTATTGGTGAGACCATCCTCAACAACCTCTTTTTTGTTGGGCCTAGACGTGTTCATTTATCCAGAGGAGCTGGGGGAGATATTTATCTGGCTCTTTTGGGATTTGGTGGACCACATCAGCTGGGTCACAGAAGTTGAGCTTATGCGGACGAGGAGGAATGTCATATCCCAAGACCCCTCTCAGCTGGTGCCCTGTCATCTCTGTGGCTGTTTCCGGGCTGCCGAAAAGGAGGAATTGTGCTGCTGAATGCCAGGAGGCTGAGGGGCCCGCAGCTGACCACCAGGAGGCGGAAGAGCTTTCTGCTGACCTCCAGGAGACGGAGGAGAAAGCTGTTGACCTCCGTTCCTGCAACAGTGCTTCTGACCTTCCAGAAGGGCTCCTGCTTCCCATTGCTGCCAGTGCTCCCAGCCAAGGAGTTTTGTTCATCGAGTTTGTCCAGTTTCCTGAGGGTGTTGATGAACCTGTCCTGTTCCCTGTGGTCATTGATGAGCCTGTCCTTTTCCCTGTGGTTATTGTGTCTGTCCAGTTCCCTGAGGCTGTCAATGAGCCTGTCCTGTTCCCTATTGCCGTCAATGAGTCCATCCAGGTCCTTGAGGCTTTCGACGAGCCAATATAGTTCCTCATGGCTGTTGACAAGTCTGTCCAGTTCCCTGTTGTGATTGACAAGACTGTCCTGTTCCCTGTGGCTTTTGTCAAGCCTGTCCAGTTTCCTGTGGCCGTCGAGCCTATTCAGTCCCCTGTGACAATTTACTACCCTGTACATTCCCCAGCTGTCTTCAACCAGCCTTTTGCTCAGTCCAGTGGCCAACACCCATTAGACACCAGCCACTAGTCTTTTGCTCAGCCCAGTATCCAGCACCCATCACACACCAGCCACCAGTCTGTTGCTCAGCCCAGTAACCAGCACCCACCTGACCTTGCTCCTGTCCTGGAGCTGCCTGACCTTGCTCTTCTCCTGGAGTCTCCTCCCATTTTGTTTATTTTCAATAAATGCCCTTAAACCTGCCTCTCTGTGTTGGGGTCCTTCCCCAAAATTCTGGACTACATCCTTTAAAACCAAAAACTACTCACTTTACAACTCATTTTTGGCTCCAATCTATGGACTTTTCACCCGAAACGAGCTCACGCATAACGTACTGTTAACAAATTCACAGTGAGATCAGCCTGGATAGAAATGTGGGACACACGTCTTAATTGCTGAAAATAAAATAAAAAATTGTCAGAGAAAATATTTCTCAGATCAGTCGGAATATTCATGATACCCACAGTTTGACAGCTGTACAACAAACAGAGTCTTTTAGCGCCCTAGGTGAGATTTTACATTTGCGCCCCCTAGCTGCCTTATTGTCATATTGAAAAGTTAGATCATATAATCTAATCAGTGATGAATAAGGGATTTGTTGTACACATACTATAGATACTAAATAATATTGGCATATATTTTGTCAAGGTTTTCATTCAATAAGATTTGCATATATTCATGCTGTATATCCAAATGATGGATTATCAATCATTAACACAAAAGGAAGGCCTAAATACAAATAAATTGTATGAATAATTTTTGTTACAGGTCTTTCAGCCAAATTTCAACAGAATCACATCAAATAATCATCCAGTGAAGACTTGGAAACAATGGTGAAACTTTTTTCCTTACATTTTTTATTGTATAATGTTGTAATTGTGGGTTGCCTTTTAACAGTGACACTCACCGATCAGGTTTCTGGTTTGAAGCATGAATATGCGCATATGTGCAAGTCTGCGAGTGCTGTGCATTTTGGTATGGACTCTTCCAATAGCCATATGATTGGCATGCCTGGTCTTGAGTGTGGCTTATACAGTAGGTAGTGGAAATAGGAGAAGGTAGAGGGGGGTGTGGATCCAAGTGCGGCTTTATTTGAATTAACATAAAAGAAACAAAACACAGAAACAAATAAAAATGGCAAACCAAATACTGAAGAATACGGAGGGCGGAGAACAACAGGGTAACCTCGGATGGACAGACGGATAACAGGGTAACCACGAGCGGGTAGACAGACTGGCAGGGAACACGAACAGAGAGAGTCAGAATCAGACATACGCGGAGACATGTAACGTCAACGCACGACAACAGGAAGGGAAAACAGGGGGGTTTAAATAAAGAGACACGGTAATGACAAAATGACAGACAGGTGCGGACAATAACACACTGACACGACGGGAAGAAGGGAAGTGTAGTTTTCACAAAGACAGTGAAACATGGGCGGACAACAAGGAAGACATGACATGGAACGTGATCGGCAAAACCGAAAACATGGTGCAGACGACACGAAACATGGTGCGGATGACACGAAACATGGTGCGGACGACACGAAACCGTAACAATTTGATAGCTGCTGTAAGTGGTGGGCATATTTTATTGTGCTAAGTGCTAATAAGCCCCAGCAACCCCAAACAACTCAGAATGAATAGTGGAAATAAGCCCCAAAAAAACTCAACCCATGACTGCCCATATTTTCAAGTGACTTTCTGAAAATAAACAAGCGCAAAACCACTTATGAGCAGTGGAATTGGCAACTATGGTAGAGTGGTTTGCAGTTGTCATGAGCGGGTGCACAGTTGTCATAAGCGGATGCACTTCTGACCAAAAAAATGTATTCTCTCCTGCAGTGTCCCCTTGTCATTTTGCACCTTAGGCATAGCCTATGTTGCCTATGCCACGGGCCACCCCTTTGACTGACAGTAAAATGGGCAAAAAAATACTTACAAAAAAGATTCTTACAATATAGAGGTACCTGTGCCAACCCCACCCCACCCCAACCACTTAGAACACTTTAGCAACCGTATATAATTAGTATAATTAATTAGTTAGTGCAATAATTTACATTACAAGATTTTCTTAACAAGTTTTTAAGAGAGGTTATGTTGTATGTATAATTCAACTTCCCAGATATTTCCAGGATGTCTGCTTACAAAAAAATCTATAGTTGCCACAAACTTGTTGCAAATTCCACACATTATTTTCACATGCATAAGAGCTTTGCGGTAAACCCATCATTGTCACGAAAGGTTTGCTACAGGTTCACCACTACCAGGGAAGAGCTGCAAACTTCTGACAAACATTTGCAGCAAATAGCATGATTATTTGCATGTGAAAATAATAAGTGGTGAATTTGCGTCACTCTAGATGGTTTAAGCATATTAAAGAGTATTTCATCCGGATAGCACAGCATTCTAATTAACATCTGCTAAATATCTTAAAAAGATCAGATTTAAAAACGTTCAAAATCATAAATGTCGCGAAGACATCGTGTGAAGGTTTTTTGGACGTATTGCTGATGATAAAACCACCTAAAAAGATGTCTTCCTTATGTAAACACACACATAAAACAGACATGGTTGATATGTGTGTTCTATCAAGGTTAATATAAGCATATCAATGCTCCAAATCAAAAACTCTGTAGTTCATGTGCATTAATCTAGAAAATCCTGGCAGAGTAATTTCCCACTTCATTGGTGTCTGTACAGGTAACAAGAATCTTACTCATAAATCATTACTCAGAAAAAAAAGCTGCCTACTGGTGAGCATGCTTTGTGGTTGCATAACTGTGACACTGAGGCTACATTCATCCAAATGAGTAGCTGGCTGTTCACTCCGCTCACAAGCAGCTTCAATTACAGATGGCTATCAACCTGATTTCCATGAGTGCTTGAAGCTTGCATCCAACTCTCTTGGAAAGGCCAGACCTGTTCAATGCCCAGCTCCAAGCTCAATGCATGTGTTTTATAGAACAGCTAGTTCCAGTCCTCTAATCTGATTGGACAAACGGTGTTCCAAGAGTGCTGATATTCAGTATAACAGCACTAGGATGCTTCACTATTTGTATCAGTCCAATTCCCTGTGGCTGAGTCATTACTGTGTTTATCATAGGTGACAACAGCTCTCTTGCACGTGTTATATTGCTTAAAAAGGAGCAGTAAGCAATGTTAGGGAACGTTAGCAAAATAGCATTCACACATGACTCATGAAGCTTATTAGGGTGTTAAACTTGAACTTTATGCTTCAACTACCTCACTCTCAGCTTCCCATATAAACACCAACGGCCAGTGGTCACACTTTACTGTTTACAGAGCCTAGCTGTTTACAAAGAAAGATGTAATATTGCATTAGTCTGGACACCTAATTCAGTGATATCTCTCAGGTAACAGAACTTTTCTGCTTGACATTTCATTAAAAAAAAGCACCTTTGAGTAAGGCTGGTAAGTTGCTTTGGCAACTTAATACAGCTCCTTTGTTTTGAACCATTTTTATGTTGTTATAGTGCTTGGGCTATGTTATTTTAATACAATAATTACATGTGACTGAGGAAATATCCTGGAGTTTAAAAACAGTGGTATATCCAGTCTGTAATATTGCATTTGCTTAAATGAACCTATTTGAGTCCGGACGTTGCTTTTGTGTAAACAAGCAAAACAAGCAGAGTAATAAAAGGCATGTAAATGCACTGTTGTACTTTATCAGCGTTTGATATAACATGACTAACAACCTGCAAGAAAATAAGCAGTGCTTTAAATCATACAGATTCTAAAAAGGAAATATGTGTAGACTGGTTTGGTTTAGTGAGCTTTAATTTACAACAGCATGTCTTTTGCATTATTGAACGGCAGCTGTTCATTTTAATCAAATGACTCAAATTGTCTGTGAAGTTTTCTGAAGATACAATTAATTAGTGTTTCCTGCACTTGTGGTCTGGAGAGGAAAGATTGTTGTTGTTTTTTCCAGGCTCTGGGTGGTTAGGCCCATGAGCAGTTCTATATCACCCTAATGCCTGCTTGTCCATGTGTGTCAGTGAGATGAGGGGGTATACTTCAAATGTACTAAAATCAAAGGACAAATACTGCACATTATTACTGAATTTATAGTAAAAGTACACTCTTAAGAAAAATGGTTCTAAATAGTGCCAAATAAGGGTTATTCAGCTTGTAACAATAGCAGAACCCTTTTTGGTGCTAAACAGAACGTTTTTTTAAATGTTCCATAATGAGCTTTATTTTGAAAGTGCTATATAGGACCTCAAAAGTGCTATAAAGAACAGGGAGGGGGTTTTTCTACCCCCAAATAAGAGTAAGGCATGTGTAATTTAAGAACATTCATTTTCTATTTAAATTAACCATTTTAGCAATGTTTTTAGAGCAATCATTAGTTGAATACATTTATAAATTATTGTGATTAAGTAATTAAAAATGCATAAATCACTCACATTAATAAATACATTAACAAATACATAATGTCAATAAATGCATATGCAAATGAAATAGCAGACCCCTACATTGCTCCACACATTAAGGCTAGGAAAGAAACTTGCACATTCTTTTATCTTTTATAGTATTTTTATTTCACACTGACAACCAATCCTTCAAGGAAGAACAATGTCCCATGAAAACACAAAAGGGAGAAATATTCTGTTATCAGAGCAGACAATTAATCATACCCCACGTATGATGGATACCTGAAATCACAATAAAAATAAAAAATTACCTCCTTTTTCATAACATTTTTCATTAATTTAAAGAAAATGACAAATTGATAGCTCAGCTCTTGAGTTGGTCACAGTTTCATGTTCTGGTAGAGATCTATAAAATAAAAAAAAGACAATCTTATGGTTAGGAAACCACCAGTTACAGAAAGTTTTACTTTGTAAAGGTTACATTTTAAAGCGCTTAATATGGACTTGGTCAACATTTTGCAAAAACGTACCCATGTTCTGTGCTGACTTTATCAAGCACTGACAAAACCGTCTGTTGTCTGAAAGCAATGGTCTCAATTCTAAATTTCAAATTACATTTACCTTGACACAGTCCTAAAAATGCTTGGTTTATGATGCAACGCTACCAAAGTCAGATGCTCCAAAAGCGTTGTCTAACACCATGTCCTAACCAGATGTGACACGATCCTAAGACACACAATAAAAGGTATCTTTGCCATGTTAAACAGAGTCGCAGAATGAATGAAAGTGACAGGGCCCTCTGTTTTTGGAATTGTTTCTATTTCTGCGACGTTGCGCTGGTCAGCACAGTCAACAAATGGGGGCTAAAATTATTATTGCAGTTTTTGGCACCTACCGAATGTTGTGCTTGAGGTCTAGTTCTCTTCAGCTGGAGCTCTGTCACACACACACACACACACACACACACACACACACACACACACACACACACACATACACACACACATGTTGGTCTACCTATCATTATGAGGACTTTCCATAGACATAATGACTTTTATACTGTATAAACTATAGATTCTATCCTCTAAACCTAACCCTACCCCTAAACCTAACCCTCACAGAAAACTTTCTGCATTTTTACATTTTCAATAAAACATTGTTTAGTATGATTTTTAAGCGATTTGAATTATGGGGACACTAGAAATGTCCTCATAAATCACATTTATAGCATAATACCCTTGTAATTACTAATTTGTAACTTACAAAAGTGTCCTCGTAAATCACACAAACACGCACACACATCACACACACACACACACACACAGCGTAAAATTACTTTCTCCATGTGACAGGGAAGTGACGAGAAAGTCAGAATGAGTCGTATGTCTCCCCACTACCATTCTAAACAGGTGTGTGTGTGTGGTCAGGTTTGGGTTATTATGCTATAAATGCCGTTTATGAGGACATTTCTATTGTCCCAATAATTTAAATCACTGAAAAAACATACTAAATTATGTTTTTTTTAATTTACAAATGCAGAAAGTTTTTTGTGAGGGTTAGATTTAGGGTTAGGTTTAGGGGATATAATCTATAGTTTGTACAGTATAAAATCATTATGTCTATGGAGAGGACCAACATGCACTGTGTGTGTGTGTGTGTGTGTGTGTGTGTGTGTGTGTGTGTGTGTGTGTGTGTGTGTGTGTGTGTGTGTGTGCGTGTGTGTGTGTGTATTTATCCCCTCAGGGTTTGCTGTAGAAAGTGTATGCACATACGGAGCTTCAGTGGAAAAATGTGCTGCGTTTAGGACACGTGATGCAGGTGTACAGTGTCCTTAGAAAAGCCTTTTTAAAAGTCTTTCTCAACAGGTTGATGATTTTGATTGCAAAATGCATTGCTGTGTACTGTAGGCCTATGCCAGGCTTCTGTTCAGTGATATGGAAATAAACAATATATTGCCTTTTACCTTTTGTTTTGTCTAATCAATGCTGTACTTGTCTGCCACAATATATATTTTAATTATCGGAAAAATAATAATAATTATTATTATACTGTATATATTTTCTAATGTTATTTATTAGATTATAATGTTAGATATATATATATATATTTATATAAAAAAATAATCATTGTATTTTGAATTATTGCTATCAATTCACCATATCATGTAATTAAATTGATTGACATCTCTAATAAATATTGCCTTTTTATACTTATTAAAAAAAAACTATATCTCTCATTTTCAGTTTCCTTTTTTGTTAATTTGGAATTTTTTGATGACTTATATTTTATTGATGTTTTAAAAATTTGTATTGATTTTTTAACACTATATGTATGAAAGGTGCCGCACAAATACAATGTATTAGATTATTACTATTATATAAACTATTGTGTTGTTGGCTCCAATCTCAAAATACTAATACTGATGACTGAAATATCTCCACCAAACCATGGCTGCCCTATCCAGAAGAGCTTCATTTTTAACATGAGGGAGACAGCTTAGTTACACAGAGCTGTTGTTCTCCATCTGTTGTTCTGCATTTGATGAAAGCAGTCTTGGCATTCTGTCCTCCTTCAGTCTCACATGAAAAAAAAAAAAAGGGCACTAGAAAAAGAATTTCTTGGAAGTGAATACAAGAGTGAATCATAAGGAAACATGTCCAGGTCAAATTTTATTTCTAAATAAAAATAAGACATTTTATTTTCAATTAATAAATGAGTCTAATAAAAAGCCTAATTTGAGTTGCACTGCAAAATTGTATTATTATTTAATTTGATCTGTTTACTTGCAAAGTCTCATTACTGTAATATAGTAAGATTATAAAGAGTATAAAGAGCATCCTTAAGTATTTAGAAGTTTTATGCTATGGTATGATATGATGAGCAACAACAAAAAAAAACTTTTTTTTTTAAATTATCAGACATCAAAAGTGTTCAGGTAACACGAAGAAACGTGCTATACTTGTGATATGGTATTAATGAAGATCTGAGATAAACTAGAGAGTTCGCAAAGGAAATAAATACATAGCAATGATGTTTTGAACTCAGACATGACCAGCCTGTGAATGGGGCACTGAATTCAGCCAGTAACGCTCATGATAAACAGTGAATCACCGGTGTCCTCTGCAGCTGATCTCAGTAAGTTGTTATATTTGTTACACTGTTGTCATCTTATTTTGTGCATTGTTTTGTTCTGTAAGGGGATTCTTGACCAGCTACTCACTAAGTTTGGAAGATCGCAGCTATCTAAAAGTAAAACGGTGGGATTCTCAATCAATAATATTATATGCTATGGCAAATATCCAAATACAACCATCTGCTACACCAATGTTAATAATGATTCCACTGTATCAGTTTACAGAACCTAGCAAGTTAAGCCATCGTTAATACAATATAATGTAATAACATTACCTGTTAGTATCTTTAGCATAGATGTCATCTCTGACAATCTTGTTGGGCAATGTTATAATGATGGATTGCATTAATCTGTATGTTTAAACATGTCCTCAAAAACAAGTGTAAAAGCTGTATACAAACACACTGTGTCGCGCCATGTTTGTTTATGTTTGTGGTAGTCATGTGAAAAATGCAACATATAGTTCTAATAAACCCCAAAGTCCAGCTACAAAAGTCAATTTTAAATACATTGCTCACCCAAAACTAAAACATTCTGTTCATCATTTACTCACCATCATATACTCTCAAACCCATTTAAACAATTTTTTGAAAGTACTGTACACAGATCAGAATGTATATTTTTTTTGCTGAGAGAATTGAACCTCGCTAACATCTGTCCTCCACATCTAGACCTGTTATCAGACCGGTTTTAGATGGAGCCCACAGACTAAAAACTCCCTCATCTTCCATGTCAAACTAAACAGATCTCTAACCAGCTATGGACATTTTCTTGCAAGGAAGCAACAGCTTTAAAGCCATTAACACCTCCCTCTGTAGTGTGACACATGTTTGATGAACAGGATCATGAAAACGCTAAGATTTGCCTAAATGCCTGTTAAAATAAATTTTCCCTGCAGCCACAGTCATGCTTTGTTATTCTTTACAACTGTCTGCTTATCCATTTTAACAGAATCAAGCTTCAGGCACTCAACCATCTAACTGGCCTTCCATCACACTGCTGGGCAGGATGAGATGTACATTATTTGCCCCAGGTGTCCGTGCGGTTGCTGTGAACAGTTACCAAGGAGACACCTGGCTACTAAGGAGCTACACAGAAACACAGAGACACGTCACAGCACTAGGGCACTGATCTTCCTAAAATGATGCCACTGATCTTGTTGGATTGTCTTGTTTTCTTCAAAACCTCCTGGGAAGATGTCCTTATGATTTGGGAAATGGTGATTACAACATCAGGCGCTTTAAGTGATTTTGGTCTAAATAATAGCATATTTCGGTGTCACTTTATATTAGTTTTTAACTACTATGAACTGACATTAAAATACATATATTATAATGTATTTGTTGTGTAACTACATTGTCTACTTCTAAATTCTCACAACATTAACAATTGCTACTAAGACTAAGATCTGGGTAGATTTAGGAGTTGGAGTCCAGTTAGGGTTAGTTTTGGGGTTGGGGTAGGGTTAGTTTTAGGGATAACAGTGTTACTACTAAGATTTAATGAAAAGCAGGTACTTTAATTGTTAGTACAATGCAACAACACCTATGTACATAATAAGCACATTGTATAATATGCTTAAGTACATAGAAGTTAAAGGCACCAAATATAAAGTGGGTCCCATATTTCATTCTTTCTTTTTTAACTTCCCAACAAAAAGGGAGCTTTTTAGCGCTAGATGTGAATTAGGTGTATAAATGGCTTCATGCACTAGCCAGTTGCATTATAATAATACATTTTACCAGAACCCGTAACTAAGAATGAACATGATTACATCCTGGTTTCCATGGGACCAGAACCTGTATCACAGAGTGAATACGATTACTTCCTGGTTTCCACTGGACCAGAACCCATATCTCGGAGTGAACACGATTACATCCTGGTTTCCATGGGACCAGAACCGTGTCTCGGAGTGAACACGGTTACTACCCGTGTCTCGAAGTGAATGTGATTACTGCTTGGTTTCTATGGGTCTAGAGCCAATGTCTCGAAGTGGATACAAATACTCCCTGGTTTCCACAGGACCAGGACCAGTGTCTCGAAGTGAAAATGATTACTTCCTGGTCACCATGGACCAGAATCCATGTCTCAGAGTGAACATGATTACTTTCTGGTTTCCATGGGACCAGAACCAGTGTCTCGAAGTGAAAACGATTACTTCCTGGTCTCCACAAACCAGAACCCATGTCTCAAAGTGAACATGATTACAACCTGGTTTTCATGGGACCAGAAACATGTCTCGGAGTGAACAGAATTACCTCCTGGATTCCATGGGACAAGATCCCATGTCTCAGAGTGTGCACAATTACTTCCTGGTTGGTGAAAACGATTACTTTCTGGTCTCCACAGGACCAGAACCCATATCTTGGAGTGAACACGATTACAACCTGGTTTCCATGGGACCAGAACGTGTCTCAGAGTGAACACGGTTACTAAATGTGTCTCGAAGTGAATGTGATTACTGCTTGGTTTCTATGGGTCTAGACCAGACCAGAATCCATGTCTCAGAGTGAACACAATTACTTCCTGGTTTCCCGGGACCAGAACCAGTGTCTCGGAGTGAAAATGATTACTTCCTGGTTTCCACTGGACCAGAACCAGTATCTTGGATATTGCTTGAGCAACACACTATCAGTGACACCACAGAGGGCAACGTATTTCAATTGATGCACAAAATGTCTGATGGGGGTGGTGCTTACATATAAACATTCAAAGGCAGCATTTTGAATTCCTGCGTGATTGATTCTTTATTAACAGTACTCAAATTGCACTCAAACTTAATTGAACAGTCGGCATTCACAATTCAAACTAAATTGTATTTAATTTTATTTTATGGTTCAGACTGACAATTCCATTTTTGCAGATAAATGCTGTAAACCTGTGTACGCAAATTATATTTTAATGCACCAAGATGCTATGTTGCTTGGCAACCATAAACAGCCTACAGGCTCATGAAGAATGTTACTTGGTGGAAGAATTGTTTTATCTGATTATTAATATTAAAACATTTGACTATTTATTGAACAGTGGTGTCTTTTTTCAGATTGCTGTTATTGCTATTAAAGTGGTTAAAGGAATAGTTCAGCCAAAAATGATTAGTCTCTCATCATTTACTCACCCTTATTCCATCCCAGATGTGCATGACTTTCTTTCTTCTGCTGAAAGAATTTCTCTGCTCTCTTGGCAAGTGAATGGGTGCCAAAAAAATGTAAGCTCCAAAAATCACATAAGTCATCATAAAAGTAATCCATACAACTCCAGTGGTTAAAACAATATCTTCAGAAGCAATATGATTGGTGTGGGTGAGAAACAAATCACTTTTACATTCTTCTTCTTGTGTTAGTGTCTGTCCAACTGGGCAGGGAGAATAATTTCTAGCAAAAAAACAACTTAAATATTTATGTTTCTCACCCACACCTATCATATTGTGTCTGAACACATGGATTTAACCACTGGAGTCTTATGGATTACTTTTATGAGGCCTTGATGTGCTTTTTGGAGCTTCACATTTTTGGCACCCATTCACTTGCATTATTTTGACCTACAGAGCTGAAATATTCTTCTAAAAATCTTAATTTGTGCTCTGAAGAAGAAAAATGTCATACACATCTGAGATGGCAGGAGGGTGAGTAAATGATGAGAATTTGTATTTTTGTGTGAACTTTCCCTTTAAGGTGGTAAGAACCCCATTTCTTACCAAGAACAAAAATCAGTAATGCATGGCCTTTCATGGATTATTGTTTTAATGATTAATACCAATTTACATTATTTAATACACTAGAACTCAGAAAGTCTTGTTTTTAAAATAAAAATATTTATAAAGTAAAAGATGGGTATATTGGTGCTCAGTTATATTTGAGCCAGGAAAGTGTGTGTAAGAGAGAGAAAACAGGGCTCCTTGAAACGTTCCTTGATCTTGTGTCACAGTCTTCCCTGTTCGCATTTTTCACCTCTCTGGATTTGTATCTGCAGTGTTTAGGGCTCCAGCGATCTCATGTCCCTCAGGAACCCCACAGAAAACCCTTGACAGCAGACATACCCATGCCATCTCACACACAAATACACACTCTCTGTACTTCATGGACGGGAAGGAAAGTGTGTGTTACAACAGTGCCCTCTACAGAAATGTAGACAGACACTAAGCTTTCTTGAAACAGGAAATATAATGCAATATTGTAATGAATATCTTAATAATGTGATGGGTGGGTTTTCAATACAATATGTACATGAAAGACATTTGGAAAGTATCAATAATAAATTATGAAGACCTGGTAAAAAGAGAGAGAGAGAGAGAGAGAGAGAGAGAGAGAGAGAGAGAGAGAGAGAGAGAGAGAGAGAGAGAGCGTATAGGGAACCAAATGTAAAATGAACTGCTCAATCCTCACAGATTTAATTCAGCATAAATACATAATACATAGTTTAATACATATATTACAATTTCCTATTAAATATAAATGTTAAATATAAATTAAATGGCTTAATAAGCACAGTTGTCTTTCCTGTGTTTATGTTTTTCCAACAGGAAACTTAACCCAATCTCATGTGTTGTAATAAGAGAATGAGATGGCGAAATCAAGAGTTGGCTTGAACAGAAACAGATAAGCTTTACATCCATATAGAAAAAAAAATGAACCAACAAACATTAACATTTTTCTTAAGTGTAACCCCATACATAAACCTAACTATAAAGTATAAGGCCTTACGCAAACCCTAAACCTAACCATGATTTTAATAGGAAGAAAATAAAAACCTTTTGCATAAAAGTAGTAGAGAGTAACCTAATTTGTACACAGACATGTCCTTTCTTAAAATAAAGCATTGGATAGGATGCTAGCTCAAATTTCATGCTTGTATTGTAACTATTTGAAATTCTGTTTGTTCTTTATCCGGTCTCTATGGACATAAAAGTCTTACCTTTTCATACAAGCCAAGTTGTACGATGTCTTGTGTTTTTGGCATCTTGTACAAATTATTATGATTTGTCATATTTTAATAAAAAATAGGCCTTTTTTAAGGTTTCATAAGAGAGATCTCAAATCAGTTTTGACCAATCTCTCATTTTTAAATAATTATTATTTTTAATGGCCAACCAATGACAGGATGTTCAGAAAACCTGTTTGACATTCACTACATTTATTATCAACAGTCATTATTTTTGCAGTTCTGTTTGGTGACAGTTGCGGCACAGAAATTACACTTCAGCTTTAATACATAATAAAACTGCATGTGTACATGAACTGTGAGACAACAGTATGAAATCAAAGTGTACACCTCCACTCTCCACTCATGCATCTCTCTACCCATCTGTCTCTCCATCTATCTGTCAATTTGAAATGTCAGACATATCAATCTCCAAGCAAAGAATACTAATATGTCTTACCCTGCATGAACTTCTGGACCCTGGGTAATAAACATGCTGACAACTGAGACTGCCCCTAGTCCTTAACATCATCAAAAACACTGATGAGAAGACAATCTGAGCTGACTGCACACACACACACATTAGTTTTTCTCTCATAGTGGGGACTTTCTAATGACTTCAATAATTTTTATACTGATCTAAAGACATTTGCTACGCACTACCCCTGAAACTTCCCATTTTAAACTAGAATTGAAATCTTATTTATCAAACCATTTTCCTCATTTGAACTGTTGGCTGATCCCCACTTTGTAGGTGATTTATGTTGTGCCTTCATTGTGGGGACCAAATGTCCTGACCCCACACACAGAGTATCTCATGAGCTCTCCAGCACCGTGGAAACGGTGTAGGTCTGCGTCTTCAGCCTCTTCTTCATCTCTCTGATCATCTGACAGAGGGCCAGAGGGTAGCAGCAATAGACCGTAGTCCAGTCCTCACACACACTGCCCTACAAACACACACACGTACACATGGGTATGCTGCATTGTTGAATGAATTGTTTTTCCAAGTGAGATATCAGTCTATGATATTTGAATAGTTCAATTGATTCATATTAAGCTCAAATTCCTGGTGTCCATTAGTGGTGTCCATTAGTGGTCAACAGATATGGGTTTTTCATTGGCTGATTTGTAAACTATTACTCCCAATGCAACATATATGGTTACTGTCTTGCACATGATCTAACGCACTACATTATTTCAACCCTGTCACAGTGGATAAGAATTGTTATTCTTAGGCTTCTTAGGCTTGGTTCAAGTCCAGCCACAAACTCAAGATGACCCTTGACATTACAGAGTCATAGAAGCAGCATAAAATGACGTGGTTGTTTCAGAAATTGTGCTTTTTAGGTTTAGGTATAGATTATTGATCATTGATAATTGATAATTGACAGATTGATTTTTTTTAACATCTCATTTATATTTGAAAACACTATTGGTTAGGTTCAGGCAAAATTTTAGGTGAGGGGGTGTGTTATAAAAAAAAAAATCTAAAATTCACTTTAAAACCGCGTCTGAATATGACACCATCTTACTTGCTATTGGCGCCCCAGTTGGACTTTTAACTGTAAAACTGCAGCCAAACGTGTTATACAGCACATACATTTTGAATTGCAAAAATGTTGTCATGTTCATGTAAATTGCATGACCATGCTGCATAGACTGACTCATTCTGACAAGCAGCTTACTCAACTCTATCAGACACGCCTATGTCGTCATAGAAACACACACATATTAGACGCATGCCTATTATTTGCTGCTCCCTGTATCTTTATAAAATTTACAGACGACTGCATATAAATGGATGAATGCATATTTAAAATCATACCACTAGTTCATTTGTATTCTGAAAAAAAATATGATATAACATGCAGCCCCACTGGCCACCACTAAATTCATAATTTGTTAAAATATTTATGTAATGTCACAGTGTTTATGCTGATTACTAGTACATTGCAAGATGGTTGCTGGATGGTTGCTGGATGGCTGCTTACTGGTCCAATTTAGAAGAGACAATCTGTAAGTCTCTATGATATCCTAACCTATAAATTTGTGTGGGGACCTTTTAAATGGAAGTCTATGGGTTTTTTTCACTCATATAGGCAGACATGTATGTACAATTTTATATATACAGTATATATATATATATATATATATATATATATATATATATATATATATATATATATATATATATATATATATATATATATATGGCCATTATCCTGTATTTGTTTCAAACAATAATTAGCTTTTTTTTCTCAAAGTACCACAACTGAAATTAATTATATCAGTAGTTTCCTTATATTCCCTAGAATGACCCAGCTGTATATACATTTCTCTTGACTAATAAATACTCTTCAGTTGAAATTTGTTGGAAACATTCCTTTCCAGCATGCTGCATTATTTACACGTTGAATCCTTACCCTGATCTTAAAGCGCTCTCGGATGCCCACTCTCATGGCAAATGTAGATCCAGGCAGCAGCGGCAGACACATGCATTCTCCATACTGATGAGCTACACTCAGGTCCAAACAGCATGGCACAAACGCACCCATCAGAACTGCACAGAAGAGACAAGAGATTCTTTAAAACATGGGCTAGTATCTGTTAACAAACTTGAATGTTTATATGGAATTAGTCTAAAGCTGCTCATGTTGATTGACTTCAAAAGGATTCAGTTCAAAATGAATCCACAAAACAGCCAAATGAATATGGCTCAAATGCGTAGAAATGGAATATTCAATGTTCTTGTAAAAAGTATTACTTTGCTTTATGTCCAGGTTTACTTTAAATTAATGGAAATCCTTAGCCTTTTATAATCATTAAGGAATATCATGACCTATTAATTATTTTGAGACTGTAAACAAACCATGCTTATAATAAATGCATACTAATGCATGGACCTGTACATCTGTTGAAAAGTTTGACCTAAAAGATTTTAAATTATGTTGTACATTATCTAGAAAAAGCAAATATCCTGGAGAAGATAAACCTCTGGATAACTTTAATTACAATTTAATTATGGCACAGTTATTCTTGTCATTGTTTGTAAGCCTGTAAATACATTCAGAGTAAATATATGGTTTGATATTCTGATATAATGCAGTGACATTCGCAAATTTTAAGATTGTTTACACTACAAAATCTCTACAAACCTTTCCACATCCAAATGTTAAATGTCAAAAATGCAGTTCTTCTAAAAAGTAGAAGATTTAGCACTTTGGTCTACCTGCTTATGTCTATATCTTTATCTATGCTGTTTTTTACCACATACAGTACTACAACCAGGAGCTTGTTTCTCATAGGCTCTTACATGTGCTGGTGTCACCACACACGTCAAACAGCCCTGTGCTCCAGTCTCCACCCGTCTGACTAATTGTGGTCACTGTTGTCGTGGTCATCCCGAGGCCAGGTTGAGTCATTACAGGAAGTTCCATCTTCTCACTTCCTGTTGCATTCTGTTCAACCTCTTGACCACCTGACGAGTTCATTTGGTGCTGAGAAGAAAGATAGTTTCAAACCAAGAACATTCACTAAGTCTCACTTAGCCAGACTTTTGACTAAATGTCAGAGGAACCACACATGTACACAGGGGGATCCATCTGACTGACATAATATGTTTCTTGGTTATATATTTGTAAAGCAATAAATCACAGTTCATTTTGTTTTTATGTGCCGCTTACAGGTGGGTTTATCTGAGATTGATTATACCAGAATAAAAACCCAGCATCCAAAATATTAATTTCAATAATGGTGTTGCATCCTCAAACAATCGTCTTCTTTGCAACTTGGACTTCTTTGAATCTTTGTGACATAAAAAGGAAGATGCAGCACAATGAATGACGCAGAATGCAATTTGTCTCAAGATGTGCTTGTAAAAATTATTTTTAACCTGACATGGTGTCTAAAATGGTGAAAAAAACAGAGATGCGGCACAACAAAAATGTCTGTCCAGTGCTTTTTATCATAGAAAAACACACAAAACACACGTTCAGTGTGAACAGCCCTTAACTTGTCTGTTCACAAGTATCTGTGAGTAACATGTGTGCATGTATGCATGTGTGTAATGCTGTAGTGTATATTGTATATACATACATATATATCGATATATATATGCAGTACTGTGCAAAACTTATAGGCAAAAATATTGCATAGTGAGGATGTCTTCAAAAAGTATGGCAAAAATCGTTTTCATTTATCAATTAATGTCATACAAAGTCCAGTAAACTTAAAAAAGCTAAATCAATATTTGATGTGACCACCTTTGCCTTCAATACAGCATAAATTATCTTGGTACACCTGGACATAGTTTTTCTTGGTTGTTGGCAGATTGGATATTCCAAGCTTCTTGGAGAACTTTCCACAGTTTTTCTATCTATTTAGTCTATTTTAGTCACAATTGCTTCTGTCTCTTCATGTAATCTCAGACTGACTCAATGATGATGCGACCTGGCCTCTTTGAGGGCCATACCATCTGTTGCAGGACACCTTGTTCTACTTCTATTTAATTTGATTTGCAAAGGGAATGTTAACATCTAATATATGATATTTCCAACTGATACACTAAAAGCAGAATATTTAAAATAACCATTTTAAGATAAATGTTATTGTGAAAAATAGAATGCACCTAAGACTTGCACGGATCTGTATATATACTGTACTGTATAATAGCAGACCTCTAGTACAGTACACAAAATAAAAGCCGAGTATTTCATTGACTTAAACTTGTTAAACAAAGCAGAATATTTGATTCAGCTAGTGGATATCTAGTTTACTTGTTACTTAGTGCCTCTAACAATCCCCAAATATTTTTTTAAAGATTGAATGGAAACACTTTACAATAAGGTTCCATTAGTTAATGCATTAGGTATCATGAACTAACAATTAACTATATATTTTTACAGCATCTATTAATCTTTGTCATTGTTAGTTCATAAAAATACAATTATTCTTTGATAGTTCATGTTAGTTCATAGTGTATTAACTAATGTTAACAAATGCAACTTTTGATTTAAAAATGTATTAGTATATTTTGAAATTATCATTAAGATTAATGAATTCATAATAAGTATTGATTATTGTTCGTTCGTGTTAAATAATGTTGTTAACTAACGTTAATAAATGGAACCTTATTGTAAAGTGTTACCCATTTTATGTCACTAACCTGACAAATCTTCTTTACTATTCTTCAAATTACTAGTTTATCCTCAAATGCACAAATGCAACAGATTTGAAAATACTAGGCATTACACACTTACCGACTTATTGGAAAAATCGGTTCAGACAAAAACTGGGCATCACACGACTCAGAATCCACATTATCCCACTTACAAGTCAATCCAATCCAATTTCAAACTCTTGTGGAAAAATGTCCCCTTCTGTTTCTGACAGAGGTAAACATACATGATATGGGAGCAGTTGTTGTTGTCGCTACTGCATTCCAAGTCGTAAAAGAAATGGGCAAAGCACATTTGGGTGCAATCTTGGTTGGGAAGACACCACAGCCAGTATGGCCTCTGAAGACGGCAACACTTGTTGAGGTGAGTGCCATTAAACATTAAACTCCACTTGAGTGCTTGTTTGCCATTCCCGTTTCGTAAGCTTTGCGACCCTGCATGCTTAATTTCCATTGGCTGCTCACCATATGTCTTCAGATTTGAGTCGTGGAGCATCATATCAACTACCACTAACTCGGCCCAACTGAAAATCAATGTTAAAGTCTTGTAGTGTATTCCAGAATGCTTGCAGAATTTGCATAAATCCAGTCAATTAGATTGGAACTTGCTATGTTAGTCAGCGGCACTTACCATTATTGTGAGCAATAAACTTCAAACAGTCAGTGAACAGACTATGGAGGTTCATAAAACCCTATAAAGGTAATAAATGGCTAGTCATGACCTGAGCTGAAAGATTTGACAGCATTGTCAACATTACTTATAAAATGCATACTAATGAGAGTGAACACTTACCTAGTGGTGGATGTCAAATTGGCTAAGAATATTTCCTCCCGATGACAATAAACTGCTGGAAAAAACAGGGGTGAGTTTCCCATAGTGACAGTGGTGTGGTATCTCTGATAGCCAATTGGCCAAGACGCCCTGACAGAAAGCTGCTGTGAGCTGATAAGACTGCAGCCCTCTTAATGCGTTTGTCACATAGACACAAAAGACTCAATATACAAACAATTCAGACCTCTCAATTGGGTGTGTCTTTATATATGGGCACTTTTGGCCCTAGACTTTTAGAAACTCTCTAAACTCTCTAAAACTATTCACACTCTCACTAGTTGATTTAATTTGTCAACTAACAAAGTTCAACAGTGCACATAAATTCATCACAGGAGAATTCTGAGAATTCTCATTTTTGTCTTTTTCAGAACCAAGAAATGTCATTTCAACCACATTGTTGTATCGTTTCTGTTAACATTCTGTGGTGGAAATGATGGTGACGTAAATTATATTACCAACATATTTGGAATGAAATGTCTGATTACTTCATCTTGCCAAGGCTAATTATGTAGTTAGCATTTTATGTTTCCTAAATACGCAAATACAATAAAATTATATTTTCAACCTTTTTGCATAATTGGACAAAATTACAGCTTAATTAGAAATGACACATACTAAAATATTCTGTTTACAATTTATATTTATCAAAATTTATGATTTTTAATTGTTTTATTCACACATCAAATGTGTCATATTTATGGAAGCCCTTTTCCGCAGTGTCAAATCATAAAACAAATACAGCTCACGAGTAATTAGAGTTAAAATCTAATTCTTTTTCAAAACTAACTTAAAATTATGAGATAGTTTCTCAAAATGAGATAATGACTACAAATCAGATGTCTCAGAATAATGAGATTCTAAAAGTAATGAGATCCTAAATGAAAAATTAGATATCTCATAATAGTGAGAAAATATTTTAAAATAATGAGATACTCAAAAAATGAGATATTCTCAAAATAATGTGAAAATAATCTAAAAACTAATGAGATGCAATCTCAAAATAAAAATATATTAACTAAAAATAATAAGATATTAACTTAAATTGAGAGTATCTCAAAATAATGAGATACCATCTCAATGAAAACATGAGAAAATATCCAAATAATGAGATACTAACTCAAAAATGAGATCTCAAAACAGTCAGATACTCAAAAATTATATTTTAAAATAATGAGATACTAACTCAAAATAATGGGATATTATGTCATAATTATGACATTTTAAAACATTTGAACTGAAATTAACTCATAATGAGAATGTATCATAATAACTGTACAAATATAAAATAATGAGATATCTCAAATAATATACTCAGTGAGAAATCTTAAAATACTGAGATACTAACTCAGATATATCTCAAAATGAGATACTAACTCAAAATCAGATAATGTCTAAGAATAATGAGATAATCTTCAAATAATGAGATTCTAAAATGAATGAGATACCAACCGAAAAAGTAGACATCTCAAAACCGTGAGATATCGCAAAATAATTATATATATATATATATAAAAATAGATATCTCAAAATAATGTGATAAAATCTCAAAATAGAGATATTAACTTAAAATAATAAGATAATAACTCATGAGTTACTATCTCAACATAATAAGATACTTACTCAATACGATCCCACAATACTGAGATACTAACTCAACATCTCAAAAGGAGAAAATGCCCAAATAACAAGAAACTAACTAAAAAATTAGACATTTTGAACTGATATTAAATCATAATGAGAATATATCATAATAATTGTACACATTTAATATAATGAGATATCTCCAATAAGATACTCAATGAGATGTCTTAAAATACTGAGATACTAACTAAAAATATTATTGAGACACTGAAAATGAGATACTGACTCAAATTCAGATAATGTCTCAGAATAATGAGATTATCTTCAAATGAGATTCTAAAATGAATAAGATAACTCAAAAAATGAGATATCTCAAAACAGTGAGATAATATCTCAAAATAATTATATATACAACTGTGGGACAGTCATATTTTGTGTAAAAAACGACAAATAATTTTAACACAAAAAATATATTTTTTAATGAGTTTTATATTGTTAAAGTCTAGTTTTGGGTAAAACAATCAGATCTATACATAAAAGTTAGTTTAAAAGTAGCCAACATTATTGAAGGCATTGTAAAAAAATTCCAAGACAGTTTTATGTAACCTACATATAACTAAAAAGTTTTTATGAACATTAACCTGCAGTCATAATGCATATCAAAGTCAAACTGAATATTAAAGTCACATAAATATAACAAGAATCCATTCCATTACACACACTTCTAAAACACATTCTCATGCACTATTGAGACAAACATGCAACAAGAGCTTACCAGTGATCCAGCCAGTGTGTGATGCTACACAAATGCACCCCAAGAACACAGAGACAGACAATGCAGAATTGCACGTCCTTATGAGGTTAATGTCTTGCTTCACTTCCTTCTTCAGAGCAGCTAACCTGCATTAAACTGGGTCACATCCACAAATGAAACCTTGCTTGGTTTTGTCATATGTACAATGGCTTGGTTATATGTTTGTCAGTCAAGTCTTTTTAAATGCATGTAAATGTCTATTTGAACACGCTTATTTGTGGTTGATCTTTTCTCTAGCGCATCCGACTGTAGAAATTAGCTGTCTTCATATCTGCAATGGCCTGCTTGACAGCAAAATAGAGTAATAACCCTTGCAACAATTCTTAGGCTCGTTTTCTCTTTGTTTTGATTTGAAATTTGAAGTTTGAATTTGAAAAGTTTACTTCTGAACTTTTAAGAAATTATATTTTTCCACTCAGGTTTGAAGTAGCAGGGCCATCAACACCACGATTAGTGAGGAACCATCAGGAGGGAAACATCCCCTCAATGTTCAGATTATTAGTAAACAAGTATTTTTAATGGATTCTTAAACTATTATCCTAAAAATTAGGTAAAAAATAATAATTTATTCACCAATATTAACCCCAAGTCTAACCCTAAATCATTACATCATGATCTGGTCAAAAAGCCTCACAAATATATCAAATCTAAAGCATTTTACTAAAAATATACAAAGGATATGATAAATCATATATACTGTATATTTTTTTCAATTAAAGCTCATTTTAAGTTGCATTTAATTTATTTCTTTATTAAAATGTAATGGTGATGAATGAGTAAATAAAAAATATTTCAAATTAAATACTATTTTAATTCTTATTATTATTTTGCATTACACACAGAGTAAGTAGAATATATCAAAAATATTAATATCTGTGATTCTTCTTATTAATTATTTTTGTAGCAATTCAAAGGGGGAAAAAAAATATAAATTTCCCAAAAATGAGCTAGTCACCTGCCTAATCTGATTAGGGTGTGGCATTTATTCAAACATTTTATTAGCATCTTGTATTAAGTGTTCATTGAATGCATGTAATTTGACAGAAAAGGGTCCAAAGAAAAAATGTTGAAGAGAGAAAAACAATTTAAGTCTGGAGTTTTACAGAGAAATACAGGCATTAACTGCACCCAGAAAACATACTGTAGGTTGTACAAGTTCACAGATGAATGCACAACACAGCAGGTCTTTTCACATCTTCTTTGTAGGACTGTTGCGGTTTACATATGTAGGCTTGGTTTAAAATACAGGACAGATGTAAAAATTACAAATGAATCTGATTAACAGGTATAAACAAATAGAAGTACAACAACACCTCCAAGTTATACAAAAGGTCCCACATAAAAAACATTAATTTTCCCAAACATTTCCAGTCTAATTAGCATTATCCTAAATAAATATGAATTGTGCGTTTAAAGCTCCCCATTGGGCTTTTACTACAGAAAAGCCTGAAAATGAACATATGAATGTGTTATAACCCTTAATCAGAACAAATACCAAACACCAAAGCAGGAGTTAAACAGGTTTGTAACAACATGAGGCTGAGTAAATGATCCGTTTTTATGAGTTAACTATCCCTTTAGCTTGTTGCAATGAGGCTAAATGACAGCTAATGATAGATTAATTGCTCTCAAGCAGCTGATAGAGGGGAGAGGGGAACTGTATATTGAATATATTTGTACGTAGAACGTGTCACAGGAGCAGATAGAATAGAGTGTTCCCAATGTCTATATTCAGGCTGTTATCGCTCATATGGACTTTGCTTTGCTCCAGGTTGAGGTGGAAGATTGAACTGTCTGTGATGGGCAGTTTACCCTCCTCTTCCTTTCCCAAAACAGGGATTCTTCTAGGTCCCAACAGAGGGTCTTCAAAACACATCAACTTCACTTTGGATAAATCTGAAATTTTCACAACAGGGTTTTTCATAATATAATGATAAATGATAAAATATGTAACATACTAAGTCATACTTCAAATATACAGTCAATGAAAGTCATTGCATTAGACAATAAAGCATCAAATCAAGTGGCATCTGCAAACAAATGATCCTAGGGCTTTTCTCAGAACTAACTATAAAATGAGCCATTTTGGCAACTAATTTTATAGGAATAGTTGCTCAAAGATGAAAATTCTGTCAACTATACAGTGTCCAAAAACGTATTTTAACAGTATATCTGTTGTATAATTTCATTACAAATAAAAAGTATACCTGTACTGTATATTTTCAAATAAATGCCATTTGGTTATATGATGTGTTACCAAATACAAGGACGTTCAGAATCCTTTAAGTGTGCCTTAAGTGTCCACATATATTTTGGGCCATCTTTATGCTTTGAAATCTGTTTTACATATTTTATTATTTCTATAAAACCTTATTAATTCTTTCTATTACATTACTTTGCTCTAATGGCAGCACAATAAGGCTTACCCTTGATGCCTCGGTTGACTCGGGATAGTCTGCGGACGATGCTGTCTTTGCGGTCTCCCTGTCGAATGTCAACCTTAGTTGAGAACAGACCATTTGATGGCTGTGGATTCACCATCAAGACTGACACTCCAGGCTGAGACACACAGAGGTCACAGCTAATGATGCTGTATTTATAGATGCTATGTCACAAAGATCAAAACAGTGGCATGTTCAAAAATAAAATGTGTGTGTGTACCAACTTTAATGTCATATTTAATCATATTTTTTGAATACAATACAAGTCTATAGTTTGGGCACATCTACTCATTTATTATTATTATTATTTTCCATATTTTAGAAAAACAGTAAAGTTTTCAAAACTATGAATTAACTAGGGCTGTCAATTGATGGAAATTCTTAATAGAATTAATTACATGATTCATTAAATTGCAAATATTTCACAGCTCTCTGGAATACTCTATTATAATTGGTTAATGGCACCATCTAGCAGTAAGCTAATAAAATACATTTAAACTCAAATCAGTATTTCATGTGCATTTATTTATTTATATAATTGGCAAGTAGTCTTGTAATAAGCAAGATAATAAGCAGTCAGAAAGTCTCATTCTCACTTATTTACATAATTTCAACGTAAATACATTTTTCATGTTCATGTATTTATTTATTTGGTTAGAAGCCATGAAATAAGTGGCTTCACTTCCTTTCGGGGGGTCCTGATCTCTGATCAGGGTTTATACATATATCAATATTTTCTGAGAACGGCCACTAAAATAGAGAAAATTCTTGAGTGTATCCAAACGTTTGACTTGGTCGTGTATATTCATTTTATTTTGTGAATGTGAATTAGGAAAGGCTTTTGTGAATCAGATTTTGCAAATTCAATTCCAGAAAATTATTTGAAGTCAACTAAAAGCCTGGCAATAATTCAAAAACACTGAATGAATTCTGTACACCTACACTGTACCATTACCAATGCACATAGTGCTTCTAAAATTAGCCTGCCTGTAGCTGCATGCAGTGCAGGGCAGATCAACCATTAAAAAAGCAAAACAAAAGACGGAGGCTTTTGAGCGCGTGCGGCAGCAATGACAAGGCCCCAGTGGGCTGTCGGTTTCACCTCAGATCTGAAGACACAGAATGGTTTCCCAGGGCAACAGTCCTCCTTTACTTTGTCATCAGCTTCAGAGGCAAACACCACGTCTATCTGATCCAGCTGATGAGGACAGAGAGAAAGAAAATGGTAAACTCTTTAGCTACAGATAGAAAGAAGTATCAAGAGAGCTCAGATCTAACAGTCAACAGATTATTGTTTTTTCTACACTAAGCACTGCAATTTGATTGGTTGTTACCAAAGAAAACTGATCAAAAATCTGCTATTTAAGGAAAGTTATTTAGTTCACTCAATAATAAAAAATTATCATCAAAATGTCATCATTTACTCACCTTCATGTGTCTTCAAACACATATGACTTTCATATGAGGAACACAAAGGATTTATGCAGATGAAAGTGTATGGTGACTTACATTCTGTCTAACATCTATTTTGGGTTCCACAGAAGAAAGTCATACAGGTTTGGAACAAAGTTAGCATGCTTTTGTGACATGTTATGAGCATTTATTATTTTTTTTTTTACATATTTCCATGTGAAACAGAATATTCAGTGGGAAATAAGGGAGGATGGGGCTTGTTTTTTTTTGCTTTGGGACTTTGATGGGCCTGCAAAATTATTGGTCAATAATATTTATTTCCCATGGTTACATCAACACAAAAGATGTTGTTTCAAAAGACACATTATTATATTTATTAGAAAAATCTAATTGTTATTTTTTTTCCCTTTAGAATAGCATGCACTGATGAATCATGCAAAAAAATAGAAGCAGCATTTGTTAAAAAAGTAAACTGGGGGGGCTTGGGTAGCTCAGTGAGTAAAGACGCTGACTACCACCTCTGGAGTCGCATGTACGAATCCAGGGTGTGCCGAGTGACTCCAGCCAGGTCTCCTAAGCAACCAAAGTGGCCTGGTTGCTAGGGAGGGTAGTGTCACATGGGGTAACCTCCTCGTGGTCACTATAATGTGGTTTGCTCTCGGTGGGGCACATGGTAAGTTGTGCGTGGATGCCACGGAGAATAGCGTGAAGCCTCCACATGCGCTACGTCTCCGTGGTAACGCGCTCAACAAGCCACGTGATAAGATGCACGGATTGACGGTCACAGATGCAGAAGCAATTGAGATCTGTCCTCCGCCACCCGGATAGAGGCAAGTCACTATGCCACCACGACGACTTAGAAATTGGAAATTGGCATTCCAAATTGGGGTGTAAAGGGAAGGAAATTTGACATCTTTAAGTGGGTTAGATGAGAACATCAGAGAGGTTTAAATGCAGGACATTTATGGGGCTTTCCCACTGCATGGTACAGCTTGACTCTGCTTGTTTTTTGGGGGTTTTCCACTGTGGATAGTACCTGGTACTTTTTTAGTACCACCTCGGTTGAGGTTCCAAGCGAGCTGAGCTGATACTAAATGTGACGTCAAAATCCTGGACATCACTGATTGGCCAGAGAGAATCGTCGCTACCGGCGTCACTGGATTTGCGACATGGGACATCAACCTACTAGTTGTAAAGTTAGCAACAGCGATAGCAGTATCATTTGTTCACGTGACTTTTGAATTGTAAAAAGAAATGGCTGTGCGCAAAACCACGCCGTGGTCAATAGATGAGGTGCAGACGCTACTCTCGTTAGCAACGAACAAAACGAAAATGTCTTTCAGGAAGTGTCTCCACTTTTGGCCTCACACGGCTACCACCGTAGCTACCAACAGTGTAGGGAAAAGATAAAAAAAAAAGTTAAAATGACTACAGAACCATCAAGGACCACAACAGCTGGAGTGGTTCAAACTGAAGAAAGTGGAAGTGGTTCGACCAAATGGGCGCTATCTATGGCAATAGACCGGCGAGCAATGGGAGGGAGAGTGCCCTGGACTCGGCCACGGCGTTATTGGAGTCCATAATGGATGATGTTACGTTTTGTTATGTTAACTCTATACTCTGCTTGAAAGTTTCACTTTATTTAGTTGAGCAGCTACTGGAAGCTTGCTTCTAAAACAAACAGGACAATTTAACTGTTACACCTGTGTAAAATCACCATGTAACAACTGCTTTATGCAGCACAATGAGCTAGTAGCTAACAGCTAGCGGTCGTGTTATTGTTTATAGTCAGTAATGTTTATGTCACGTTTAAGATGATGTCACGGCAGTAGAGGCGGCGCAACTATGATGATCAGCCTATAATCCCACCCACGTTGAGGCGGCACAAAACTGCAGTGGAAAAGCAAGCTCAGAAAAGTAAAGCAGGCAGAGTCGAGTCGAACAGTAACGTGCAGTGGAAATGTGCCATTAAGTTGTTCTTCAAAATAGTTGTGTGGTGCTACCTCAAGTGAATTGGTCAAATACACAATGTTCTCCAGAAGGACTGCACGTTCATCAAAATCCAGCTCTAGATCCAGAACCCTCGGCCCGCTCTTCTCCAGGTTGTCCTGGAAACACAAAGACAGAAACATGGCCAACTTCAGTGTAGATTCGTAGTGCAAGAGACACATTTGCTTCCATTAAAAAATGTAAATGAATTCACAAAGCAATCACAGTAACAAACAATTTGCAGAAACAGCAAAGAAAGTTAGTAATTTACTATAATATAGTTAATATTACATTTATTATTTTGTTAATGATATATATTTATATCATTATTTAAATCTAACATATGCAATATATAAATATATAAAGTTCCATTCACACTGAGACCGTGACGAATAAAAAGAAAAACTATTTCGCCCCTGTACAGTAGGAGGTGCTGTTGCTGTTCTACAAATGAATTGATTTTGCTGCTCTGACCTTATTCAGCTGTTAATGTATAAGGTTCATTTATTTGATGCAGTTAAGGCATTTATTTATCTAATTTGAAAAACTGTTTCATTGTTAGCTCCATGTTTTTGATGCATTTTATGGAATATAGTATCTGTGTTTTTTATCCGAGTAAGATAAGTAAAGAGTGATATTATATGAAAATATGTTCGCTTTATATTTGCACATGTATTTTGCTATGAGAATATTCCAAAAGGACTCCCGAACCAACTTCAAATACACCAAATTAAATAATGTGCATTAAGACAAAACACCAGGTATGTTATAAAATATGAGGAATCAGCACATTACATAAATATTCTTAAAAAGAATGTTTACAGCTTCCACATTATTTATTTACTGCACCAGAACTCCAGTGTTTTTATTTTTTCATGCCCAATGCCGTTGTATGCCTGTTGATTAGCGTCACCAACACAATACATGCATCGTTGCGCTCTTGACTGCGATTGGACACGCGTTGTCTGCCGGCTAAACATTGCGCTTGGTGTTTAATGTTCCACTGTTTATCTGTGCCGTGAGACCTGCAGGTAGTAGCGGTTTGTTTCATTACTCCAGCAGTGACCACTTGTTTGAACATTTTATCTTTCCACTTGCACTCACATTGTTTGGACTGTATGGTGGATCACACTACCTACTGATCAATACTATACATCACTTGAGATTTGTTGTTGTTTGTAGTATTAAGTCTATTGTGCTTGTTGTTATATTGTTTGGTTTGCTTGTTTTGTTTGCATGTACTTTTCTGTTTAAGCATTGGCTGAAAGCACAAGTAAATTTGTTATTACTTGTTATTATCCAGCTTGTGGCATCTCCTTTATGTTACGTCCTTACACCTAGACGTGACGTTATATAAATGAAATGCCACAAGCAGGATTTTTTTATTTCATTTTTTCTCCCAAATTTGGAATGCCCAATTCCCAATGTGCTCTAATTCCTCATGGTGGCGTAGTGACTTGCCTCAATCCGGGTGACGGAGGAAGAATCTCAGTTGCCTCCGCATCTGAGATGTCAATCCGTGCATATAATGACAAAAGTTATTCTAAATCCCCAGTTGAAAATGTACTTCCCTAATCAAAAAGAAACAAAAGAAAATAAATAATTCTTCCCTACCTCCCTAACTATTCCAGAAAGAAGAAAAAACTCACATAATAAAAGAGTTTAGTTTATTTAGCTGTTTTCTCTTTGTGTGGGAGGGGAAATATTGATGGTGGGAAATGGAGTTTGTTCCAGAAGTGTTCTCCCAGAATCTGACTTTAGAAGTGTTTCAGAAATGTAGGAAAGATGATCTAATCCAGCTAGACAGATTCTTTGAAATGGCAATATCTAGGTCTGATGTTAAACATGTAATTTGATCTGAAATTTTGAATAAAATCATTGAAAGGATTGTTGGAGAGCCTGCTGCACTGGTTGAAGTTGATGCAAAGCTCCTCTTGCACACCGGTGCTACAAGTCCGCTTTTTGACCCTGGATTGGCAATTAAATTAAAAGAGCTGGAATTGCAAGTAGCGAGAGAGGAACGTGAGAATAGACTGCTCCATTTGCGTGAGGTATACGAGAAGCACAGTATACATTTCCTCAGTTATTTCGCCTTCAGTTCCTCCTCCTATATGGGTGGCCCAGAATGTGATAAGGGGTGAAGTGGGTTCAGTGAAAGGTACTTCTACCGTGGATAGAGACACAGCGACATCTGTTGCTGAATTTGATGTAAGCAAATATATCAAATTAGTACCTTCTTTTAGAAGTGGATTCGTACTTTATGCATTCGAACGCATTGCTTTCACTCTTAGATGGCCTCTGGAAATGTGGGCACTCCAATTAGTGTAAATTGGTGAGGAAGGCACAAAATAATTTGCTCAGCTTTACCTATTGAAGAAAGTTTAGAATATGACTTATGAATTCGTTTCAGAGGCTTATCGTCAAAAATGTAGAGCCCATTTGAAATCAGCAAAACAAACTTTTGTGAAGTTTGCTAGAGAAAAAGGGGCATTGTTTGACAAATGGTGTGGGGCCTGTAAAGCCACAATGCTTTCTCAGTTACGAGAACTGATTTTACTGGAGGATTTCAAGAGTGGTCTGCCAGATAAGGTAATAATTATTTTAAATGAGCAGAAAGTAACAGTTAGACGCTGCAGTTTTGGTTGATGAGTTTTACTTGACTCACAAAACTGATTCCCTGTATCAGAACGTCAAGAGAAACAATTATTCCCAGTTATTGATCTTTCAGTTAGAGAAAAAGTTTGCAGCACTTTTAAACAGACTAAGAGTGATGCAGGTGAAAAACCTTGTAATACTGCACACCCTTGCTCATCCGATAAAGTATGTTTTTACTGCCTTGACTCATCTCATCTTATCTCTGATTGTAAGATGTGGAAACAGAAGAAATCTAAGGGAGTGGGGTTTGATTGTGATTTGGATGACACTCAGAGTAGTCTTGCCTCATCCCCTGCTGTTTACAAACCATTCATTCTGAATGGATTTGTGGGGTTTTCAGATGCAGATGGTTTCTAATTTAAAGGATACAGGAGTCGCTTAATCATTTATGTTGGAGAGCGTGTTTCCATAATCTGATGAGTCATACTGCAGAATTAATGTGTTAGTTAGGGAGATTGAACAAGGCTGCGTAAAAGTTAAACTACATTCTGTGTATCTAAAATCAGACTTGGTTAGCGGATTTGTGAATGCTCAATTGCCTGTTGATGGCAATTGATGGTATTGATTGGGTGGTAATTCTGTTCCCATCATTCCGACCACAATCCGTTGGTGTTTTTGAGTCGGATGTCAAACTTGAATCAATGCTTAATGCGTTGGTCTTTAATTGTTCAAGAGTTCAATTTGGAGATTCATCACAAAAAGGGTGTGAAAAATGTGATTGCTTTTACGTTGTTCCGTGCCTTTAGTGTTGAGTAGGGTATTTCACTTTTTAGTCAAACGGTGGATTGACATTTATGGAAGGGAGGTGTTACATCCTTTGACGTATTGTGCAGCAGGTGACGCTGTTATTATGTGTGTTGTTCCCTTTCTTTTTGTCTTTTGTCTCTCTCTCTCTCTCTCTCTCTAAGGGGATTGGACCATGGAGAGAATCAGCTAGTCCTGAGGATTGGTGGATGTGGAGAGGTCTGCCTAATTATGGGGACAGTGTTGATCCGATGTGGCTTTCTCCCAAGGCCGTGGTGACCTTTTGTACTCTATAGTGTTTTTCCTCATTGTTAACATGTGGTAGTGAAAGCCAATGTCTAATTTATTGAAATGAGTGATTGTTTTCTCCAAAGTCAATATGTGATTGATCTTAAAGAGGAAGCTGTAGGAAATGGGGGCCTGTTTCTTTTATTGTGTGAGGTTTTTCTTGTTTCTGGAATCACTAGGGAGGTAGGGAACAATTATGTATTTATTTATTTTTTTTAATTTATAAAGTTAATTTTCAACTGAGAAGTTAGAAATACATTTTGGCCACACTAGTTTCTGAAGTCTTTGCTTCACTCTTACAAAGATAAATGTTTCATCCAATACATTTGGGAGTTTTGGTTATTCCTGCTTGTGGCGCCTCGTTTATGTTGCATCCTTACCCCTAGATTGGACGTAACGCTGGTGTGATAATCACAGAACATCTCAAAGCTCGCAATAGATGTGTTCTACATCCTGCTGTCCTTCCGAGTTAATTCTTCCAAGGTAGCTTGGCAAGACTGGTCTTCATAAGATCACAAGTCCGTTCTCTGCTTCTTAGTATTGAGAAACACCCAATGGCTAAGCTTAGAATGTATTACTGCACAGTGTAGCTGCCTACTATTTTTTTTTTTTAAATACCGGTAGTATGTGACACTCTACTCATCATGCAACAAATGTAGTATGCTACATTTCTGTCACATGACCTCTTAATGTTGCAAGCTTGATTTATCAAATGACGTTATCGCCTCAAATATAGGAAAGTTGCAGACATCTTGCAATTTTTATCCAATTTAAAGTAAAGACATCTTAACTTTTTGCAGTCAAATCAAATAATGTGCGCTTTTATTCCTTCTGGTTCATTCATCACACTGGAAATGGGAGGTGTGTATTGTATTGTATTGTGGGATACAGTATTTTGCCCAGTGTGCCGTGTAATATCCCACTCATTTTGGCAGTTGTATTAGGTCATCTGGCCATTCTATGCAAAAAAGAAATTCCCCATACTGTGCTAAACATACATGCTGTGTACTGCAGAAATAGCAGTATACAGTAGTTTTATATTCCGAACATGGCCCATGTTGATCCTATTATTTGACAGGCTCATAAATCTGAAATCAAATATTCATGTATCAAAATCTTCTTGTACCTTTATCATGGCTACAAAGGGCATCACTCGCTTCATGTATTTCTTCAGCTCTGGTATGGCACTCAGCTCCATGGCAATGACCTTATTGTCAGGCAGAGTTCCATTGTTGCTCTGGAAATGACAATGGGAAAGAAGAGCTCTTTGATTGACAGTTTACCAAGATTGAAGACTTTCAAATTCAACTCTGACATTCAAAAGATAGTTCCGAGATGGATAATAATTCACCAATCACTGTACAACTATATGCAACTTGGACATGGCCTTGTGTTTCAGTATTCCTTTATACTAAACCTAATATTTACCATTATTACATGGCTCTCTAGAAAACTTGATTCTGATTGAACAATTCTGCATTATGTGGCCTTTGCATCATGACTAGTGAAAAACCGAAATGGGTATTCTAATGGCTGATGCATACTTTGATATCTAGGGAGCAGGGTGACCGATGACAGATTTAATGGTGATATACTGTTTAGGGATGCACAAAACATCCGTAGCCGATTTACTATAGACTATTTCAAGACAGTTTAAGAAAGTGAAGGTTTTTTGTTCAAGGAACATTTCCTGCTTGTTGAGTGTTCCAAAAGGGATAAATCACCCTCTGACGGGTACTTTGAAGGGAGGACAATCATGATAGTCATACTGTATGATCGCTTCAGACAGGATTTCCAATAAAAATTACTTCAAAAGTGAGTTCCAAATGAGAATTATGTTTGAGCCCCACATCTTTTAGCCTTTCAAAACTGGATGGTAAAGTCTTTGAAGGGCATAGGGATGATCACTTATGAATGGAACGCACCCTTATTCAAAACAACAGTGGCAGGTGCTTCATTCATAGTGACTTTAACATGATACTAACCTCCACAAGTCATTTACATTTTGTAATTTAGCAGACACTTTTACCCAGAAGACAGAAACAAGAAAAGTATTATAATAATTAAAAAAAGAAATCCTTACATTGTCTGTGGGTCGCGCAGACAAACAGCTTCATTGATTATAACCAGAGGCTATTTAAACGCTGGGTCACTTCAATTAAAATGAATGGGAGAAATTGGAATGCCCAACAGTAAATGGATGTAGAAAGCAAGTCCTGCCTTACAGATAAATGAGCCAGTCACATTTTAGATACAGACATCATCTGTCAATCAACTCCAGAATGTGCATGCACATTAGCTATACTGTACAAGTAGGGAAAATAGTTTTTTTTGCATATTTTGAGGTAAAGAAGCAGAATTTATAATACCAGTGTTGTCAGATTTTACTGCCAATTTGAAATATGTTCTTTGATCGAAATCTTGGCCAACAGTTTTGGGATTTTTGTCTTTCCCCTTTCAAGTAGATAGGAGCTGCACTGGCATGCTGCTTGTAATATCTGCCCGAGAGTGTTCCAAAGATGTCTGCCGACTTGACTAGGCTTGCCTAAAAATATTTTTTTATAACAGGAGCGAATATTCCTGAGCTCTCGGAAAAGGAAATAATTATGACCATCTAACAATTTATCACCTCTCTCCCATAGACGTTTAGCATCAAAAAAACATCTGAAGTCACTTCAGGTAAACATTTGACGATACTTGAGGAAAATATGTTCACTCAGAGCCTTATTTAAAGGATCTGTTAAGGACAACGGAAGAGCTGCAGGAAAACTTGTATTCCAATTCCTTGTTATTGTTTACATGCTTGAAATGGTCTATAGGCAGATAACTGGGAAAATAACAAATACTCTGCTTGCGAGTTTTGAAAACAGCCATTGAAAATGTTCTTGGTAGATTATGGAAATGACAATCGGCCGATAATCTCAAAATGGGCAAATATAGAACTGGTCGATATATCTGCTTAATACTAATAATGACGGCTAAACTTTTTCATTGACTGTTGTCAGAGAATGCAGTCTCTTAGATCTCTTCTCATATAATAAAATTATTTCAACTCAAATCAATTATTCATGTTCATTTATTTATTTGGGAAGTAGTTTTATTATTATTTTAATAAATATAATAAGTGGGATAATGTACAGTCAGCTGGTTATAACAGCAAAATGAAACATTTCAGTGTGTTACAAGACCCTTCTATACTTTGCATTGCGTTTCTGAAAGCCACGTAAGGATTTATTATGGCATAATGACTGTTGGTGCTACATTATCGCTTGATTAATTTTCTCCTTTTATAGAAAAACAGTGTGGCCCATTTCTTCTTCTCTGTGAAGCACCATGTTAGTTGAAGTTCTTACAAATCAGAGTTGTTCTGAGCAATGTAAATATATGAAGACCACGTTGTCATGCATTCTTTGAGAAAAAAACAAGTACCTTGTAATGCTTGCCCAGCAGAGAGAGGGCGCTGTGCTGCCAGGGTGGATAGGTCTTTGCTACATAGATGGTGCAGTGTGTGGGGTTGGCTGGAGGCTTGTTGTCCCCTTTCTGTAAATAATAAAGGATCAAATAAAATGTGGTACTGTAAGTACCGTCAAGACTATTAGGTTTTATTCATTATAAGCATAATTACGAAAATGTGAACAATAGTAATAACAAGGAATGACAGAATGAATAAGCGTGTCCAAAACAGCCACTGCAGTTGGTGTCGGCATTTCTGGAGTGTATTATATATTTGAACAAGTTCTTTAAATCTACTTTAAACCTATAAATATAACCCTAGCTCTGACAATACTTATTTTTTACACAGTTTTTTATATTCAGTTACACCACTTTATTTTTCCTTTAAAGCTTAAAACCCACTAAAGCACATCACCACAACAACTCCCATCCAAAACAACGTCTATTACCACATGCTCATAGAAACAGGACTGAGCCTCCCTCCTCGTAACGGTTACGCAAGAGCCAGCAAAGGTAGAAACAGACTGTAGGGAGAGCGGCCCCTGTCAAAAGCGAGGGATAATGCACCGCTCTTCTCTCAGGGGAGGTTTGAATAGAACTGTACTCATTCTGCATGACAGCTGTCGCTTTAACTTACCTCACTGCTCATGTAAATTCTCTTTTGGGTGGAGTTGGGTCTGCTGGACATCTGTCTAATGACTTGATGTTGACGGGGATAGAGGCCATAAAATTACTTTTGTGAATTTGGCTACTAAATAAAAGTACAAAAATACATTTCTGGCCAAATATTTAAATGCACATGTGTCATTAACTATTAAAAATACCCCTGATTTATTTTGGTCTAGTGATAAATACAATATTCAATTTGTGTTATTAGCTGCAAAAACAAACAAAAATAAATTTACAAAAGAAGGGGGAAAAAAGCATGTCAGTACATGGATTATTGTAACACAGTAGATAGCAGTTTTAATTTTTGACAGGAATATAGATTAATATAATTGTCTCTGATTCACCATGGTAACCACGCTCAATATATAAACCAATGATGTACCAGGAGAAGACATAAACAGAGTACTGTAATCAAGACTTTTCAAGATTAGTTAAATCGCAGCAGCCACAATCTCTCTCATGTAAACACCAATCAGTCACAACATTAAAACCACCTGCCTAATATTGTGTAGGTCCCACTCGTGCCACCAAAACAGCACCAACCTGCATCTAAGAATAGCATTCGGAAATGATATTCTTCTCACCACAATTGTACAGTCCAGTTATCTGAATTACCGTAGACTTTGTTAGTGTGAACCTGTCTGGCCATTCTCTGTTGGCCTCTCTCATCAACAAGGAATTTCTGTCCACAGAACTGCCGCTCACTGGATGTTTTATTTGTTTTTGGCACCATTCAGAGTAAACTCTAGAAACTGTTGTGTGTGAAAATCCCAGGAGATCAGCAGTTACAGAAATACTCAAATCAGCCTGTCTGGCACCAACAATCATCCATGTGATTATCTAATAAGCCAATTGTGTGGCAGCAGTGGAGTGCAAAAAATCATGCAGATACAGGTCAGGAGCTTGAGGTAACCTTCACCCGAACAACCAAAATGGGAAACAAATGTGATCTCAGTGATTTGGACCGTATCATGACAGCTTCCCTGGGGTTTGATCTCCATTCAGTTGTTTGGTACAGGCGTTTGTTGTGATTGTGGTCATGTTATCCATGTAGGCCCTGATTGGGGAAGATGCAGCCCATTCTTCAAACATTCCCCTCTGACAACACATTGTGATGCTTGGATAAAGAGCTCCATTGCCATGGTGAATGCAAGAGGATAGATGGTATAGCCCGCCATTATGCCTATCTCAAGGTGTAACCAGGCGGAGGTTTTGTCCTGTGTTGTGAGACAGAATTGGAGATCCAGGAAGTAAGTGTTGACCAGATTTGTAATGCTCTCTGGGACCTGGAAGATGTTAAAAGCTGCCCACAGAATCTCATGAGGCACCGACCCAAAGGCACTGGAAAACCACATGCAGGTCTCTCTTCTCCTTGTCAGTTTGAATCTGGTGCCAGATGACATTTGTGTGTTCCAGACATCCTAAGAAACCACGTATACCGGCTTTCTGCACTGAAATGTCGAAAAAGTTGTTGCTCTTCAGAAATGCTGATAGTCTTTGGGTTTCTATCTTTGGGTTCCAAACAAGATTTTCCGTTACACATTCAGGAGGCTGATCTGGTGGAACTGGCAAATTGAGGAGTTCTTTTCTTAGAAAATTAGGATTCATCCTGCCCTTCACAATGTTTTGGGTATGATTTCTTTCCCCATGCCACTTTCATTGGTTTTCAGAGGTATTTCAGGATGCCGGGGGTGTTCTTATAGAGCCTGTATGTGCCACCATTGGGCACTGGGGCTGATCTTGTTCTTGATCTTGCTCCTTTCACTGTATTCTCCACCTCATTCCATGGAAGGGGCCTTATGTCCATTTGATGCTATGGTAGGTGAATTGGAGGCATGTCATCTGGAATGGTGATGACACATGCCTCTGGTTGTCAGAGTAGGTCTTTAGCTCCCTTACAGGTACTCTAAGGATCCTGCTCTTCTCTTTGACAAAGAAGCTTTTGACAAACATGTAGGGATCTCTGTAAAAGCATGTCCTCACCCGTTCTTTCCACTTATGTTGTATTCTCAGCCATTCTGCTCTTTGCAGCATTTCCAGGCGCTGCTTTATTCCAGCCTGTAGTGCTTCGAGTCCTTTCCTTTCCACTTCTGTGGACTTCCTCCACTTTCTCAGCTGTCTTCTTTCCTTCAAAAGTCTTTCAATTTCGTGTTGTCTCCTGGACGTAGGATGGGCAGCAGATTCCTTCTGTGTCCTCTGTTTTTTTCCTTCACCCCAAATTTCTCCACCCCATAGCTGTATATTATGCCTCCCATCTTCTCCAGTTTCCTTTCTACACATCCTTTCATTCCTTCTAGAAGATGGACGAGGTCTGTGTTGGCAGGATTTAGGCCACACGATTTGAGGCTTTCCTCCCTCCATCTTCCTCTCTTCTGCTGGCCGTGCCTGGCTGGGCTCTGGACTCATGTCTATTGGTGGGTCTGTGCTTAGTTGAGCTTCGCCTGGGGTGCTGATACCCTGTGGACAGTGGTGAATGGCCTGCCACTGGGCTTCTTACTCAACTAATCTGTCCTACCTCTTACGAGGTAATGATCACTGCGAGGCCCCTCGCCGAGCTCCCTCAGGCATTTTTTCCTGCCCTGGTGGATCTTTAGGCTCTTCTCTGATGCTATCTTTGTCCAGCCACAGATGCAGCTTTGTAGCTTTTAACCTACCAGAGCTGATTCTCTTTCGATGGCAGTGCTGGTCGCCTGATTCATCGTCATTTCCAATATCAAAGCACAAAATGCTATGATTTCATTATATATATATATATATATATATATATATATATATATATATATATATATATAGTATGCAGGCTCTGCACACTTCAAGCTCTATTCTGCTGTTTACAACAAGCACAGCAATGCTCATAAGCTGAAAACACAGCCAAAACATTTTATATGCGGCATCAGCACATACCGACTCTTTTCTATTTTACACATCACTATTTTTATTTAATTAACTGTTAATTTCAGTGTAAAATGAATAATAGCACACACTCATAAATGTATGAGCATTTGAAAGCAGCCCTCTGTCAGTTAGACAGCGCACGTGGACCAAATTGAGTTGGTGCTCGGTATTACCCGTACTGCAGAAACACTGGTATCGTTACATCTTTTTTTATTTTAGTATCGACTTGGTATCAAAGTACAAGTACTTATGACATCACTACTGTGAATAGTTCATACCTTGCTCTTGGCAGGCTGCATGTAAGCTTTCAGGCGAAGGCGGAGGTCATGAGCCGTGTCCATCAGATATTGTGAGGATCGCATCAAGATCTCGTCCACTGGACCGACCGTGGGCCAGCAGGCCTTCATCAGAGAACTGCTCTGTATGAAAAATAAACAGTCTGAGAACGTTATCCGAGTCTGTGCTGAGTCTACAATGAATTTTAAGCATAAATTTCACTATATTTTAAATATAAAAATTACATTTCGTTTTTTTCACCATTCCTCACAATAAAGATAATAATTATTATTGTAGTTATACTTGAATAAAAGTCACTGATATTCACTTCTAGCTCCTCAACAGCCTTAATGTCTTTGAAATGTTATGGTTTAAAAGTGGACTATTCCTCAATGAACAGCTGTCCTTCAGTGTAGAGGGCGTCTCACCTTCCCCAGCAGGGACCAGGTGTGTTCACACAGGTGTGGGCAGATAGGAGCCAGCAGCAGAGTTTGGTTCTCAATAAACTGGAACACAAGATCTCTGTGCATGCCCTCGATGGCCAGCTCTCTGTACTTATCCTTAGCAGCCTGAAGAAACAAAAACTTAATATTCAATTTGATACGTAGGGCAGAAGGTATTGTACATATAGCCTGGCAGTGTATAAACAACCACAAATAAACGTTAGATAGGTTTCCGTCCAAGTTGCAAAATTATAATAAATAATAAATGTTATCTTGTGTTCAAAGAGAACAAAATAATCACTTCCAGGGAAATTAGCACAAAATAGAAATCAGAGATTCCCTATGATGCCTCCAACATTTTAAATGGGGTGTGAAAAGAGGCTGTGTTAACCGAACATTTTCCATTATTTACAGAATTTCAAAAATGGAAAATACAGAAATTTGTGAATGGAAACCAAGTTATGCGGAATAATAATGCAATTACACGCAGTCAGATGGTGTGTTAAAGGAATCGTTCACGCAAAAATAAATTCTCTCACACACTCATTCCATTCTAGATGTGTATGACTTTCTTTCATCTGCTGAACATAAATTATTTTATGAAGATTTTTTGAATAATATTTCAGTTCTGTAGTGAATGATGACCAAAACTTTGACTATCATATTGCTTCTGAATATATGGATTTAACCACTGGAGTCATTATGTTGCATTTATATCCTTTTTGAAACTTCAAAGTTCTTGTCACCATTCATTGCATTGTGTAGACCTACAAGGCTGAGATAGTCTCTAAAAAAGAATTATTTATTTCGTGCAGAAGAAAGAAAGTCCTACACATCTTGGATAGCATGAGGGTGTGTCAATTATGGGAGAATTTTCATTTTGGGTGAACTATCATGAGGGTATATGTTTTTTTAAGCAGATTTTGGACATTTTATTCATATCATGATATTTTGTGCAATATCTCAAAAATGTTCATACAAATATATGGATGGAAAACAAGCTATTAGGGAATGACAATTGCATGCTGTCAGAGTTGCGCTAACCAAAATATATAGAATAATCTTTGTATAAATAATTTATATAAAGAATTGTCAGATCAAATCAAATCAAATCAAATCAAATCAAATCACTTTATTGTCACACTACCATGTACACAAGTGCAACAGTAGGTGAAATTCTTGTGTGCAGTTCCGAGCAACATAGCAGTCATGACAGTGACGAGACATATACCAATTACAATAAACAACATACTTACACAAAACAATTTACAAATCAGATGTACACAAACTTACACAAAACAATTTACAAATCAGATGTACACATACTTACACAACACAATTTACAAATCAGATGTACACATACTTACACAACACAATAATTATATACAATGCAGAATATAGAACAGAATATACAATACAATACAATAAGTGGGAGTATATGAAATATATATGTGTATATATATATATATAGCAGTTGTATTGAGGAGAATATGTTGACAGTCCAGTGTGAGATTATAGCTGAATAAAGTGCAGTGCTAATTATTGATCCTCATAGATCAAGAGTTCAACAGTCTGATTGCTTGGGGAAAAAGCTATCATGTAGTCGGCTGGTGCGGGTCCTGATGCTGCGATACCGCCTGCCTGATGGTAGCAGTGAGAACAGCCCATGACTTGGGTGACTGGAGTCTCTGATGATCCTCCGAGCTTTTTTCACACACCGCCTGGTGTATATGTCCTGGAGGGAGGGAAGCTCACCTCCGATGATGTTCCTGGCAGTTCGCACCACCCTTTGCAGGGCTTTGCAGTTGTGCGCGGTGCTATTGCCGTACCAGGCGGTGATGCAGCCAGTTAGGATGCTCTCTACAGTACTGATGTAGAACTGTGTGAGGATGTGGTGGTTCATTCCAAACTTCCTCAGCCGTCTCAGGAAGAAGAGGCGCTGGTGAGCCTTCTTCACAATGGCCTCAGTGTGGACGGACCATGTGAGTTCCTCAGTAATGTGGACACCGAGGAACTTGAAGCTGCTGACTCTCTCCACCGGTGCTCCATTGATGGTGATGGGGCTGTGTTCTCCGTCTTTCTTCCTGAAGTCCACAACAAGCTCCTTGGTTTTACTGACGTTGAGGGAGAGGTTGTGCTCCTGACACCAGCGTGTCAGAGTGTGCACCTCCTCTCTGTAGGCTCTTTCATCATTGTCAGTGATCAGACCTACCACCGTCGTATCGTCAGCAAACTTAATGATGGCATTGGAGCTATGTGTTGCCACACAGTCATGTGTGTACAGGGAATACAGGAGTGGGCTGAGAACACAGCCCTGCGGGGCTCCAGTGTTGAGGGTCAGTGATGAGGAGGTGTTGCTGCCCATTCTAACCACCTGACGTCTGCCTGACAGGAAATCCAGGATCCAGCTGCACAGCGAGCTGTTTAAGCCCAGAGCCCGGAGTTTCTCATCAAGCTTGGAGGGCACTATGGTGTTGAATGCTGAGCTGTAGTCTACAAACAGCATTCTCACATATGTGTTCCTTTTTTCCAGGTGGGAGAGAGCAGTGTGTATTGTAGATGCAATGGCATCATCAGTGGAGCAGTTGTTGCAGTAGGCAAACTGCAATGGGTCCAAAGAGGGGGCAGAACAGAGCAGATGTGATCTCTGATTAACCTCTCGAAGCATTTGCTGATGATGGGGGTCAGAGCAACAGGACGCCAGTCATTTAAGCATGTGATTATAGCTTGCTTCGGTACAGGCACAATGGTTGATGTTTTGAAGCATGTGGGGACTACAGACAGGGAGAGGGACAGATTGAAAATGTCCGTAAAAACACCAGCCAGTTGATTCGCAGCACGCTCTGATGACGCGGCCCGGAATGCCGTCTGGACCCGCGGCTTTACGGATGTTCACCCGTCGGAATGATCGGGTTACATCCACAACAGAGACGGAGAGTGAATCAACCTCTGTAGCGTCAGTCGCGAGTGCACTCTCCGCGAGGGCGGTGTTACTGTCCTCAAAACGAGCATAAAATGTATTAAGTTCGTCCGGGAGAGATGCAGCGGTGTTCATGGCGGAGACTTTATTCCGCTTGTAGTCCGTGATTGTGTTAATTCCCTGCCACATACTTCTGGAGTCAGTGGTGTTGAACTGACTTTCAAGTTTGTGCCTGTACTGGCGTTTAGCTGCACTGATAGTGTTACGGAGGGCATAACTGGCTTGTTTACGCTCCTCCGTGTTAGGAGAATTAAAGCGGAGGTCCGCGCAGTGAGTGCCGCGCGAACATCGCCGTTAACCCATGGTTTCTGGTTGGGGTATATCCGTATAGTTTTGGTCGGAACAACGTCCTCTACGCACTTCCTGATGAAACACGTTACGCTGTCAGCGTAAACCTCGATGTCGTCATCAGAGGCGGACCGAACATCTCCCAGTCCGCGTGATCAAAACAGTCTTGTAGCGCAGAGTCTGATTGGTCCGACCAGCACTGGATCGTTCTGAGGGTGGGTGCTTCCTGTTTCAGTTTCTGCCTGTAAGCGGGCAGAAGCAGAACGGAAGAATGGTCCGATTTGCCAAATAGGGGCGGGGAGGGATTTGTAGCCTTCCCGGAAGGGAGAGTAACAATGATCCAAAACCCGGTCCCCTCGTGTGTTGAACTTTATGTGTTGGTGGTATTTTGGGGCGATTGCTTTGAAGTTGGCTTTGTTAAAGTCCCCGGCAACAATGAACGCAGCCTCAGGGTGCGCGGTTTCCTGCTCACTTATACACCCATACAGTTCCCTGAGTGCCCGGTCTGTGTCGGCTTGCGGGGGGATGTACACAGCTGTGATGATAACCGCTGTGAATTCCCTCAGCAGCCAGAATGGTCGACACAGAAGCATGAGATATTCCAGATCAGGAGAGCAAAAAGACTTGATGAAATGTACGTTCCTCTGATCACACCATGATTTGTTGATCATAAAACATACACCACCACCTCTGCTTTTACCAGAGAGGTCTTTCGCTCTGTCCGCTCGGTGCACGGAAAAGCCCGTGATTTCGATGGCCGAGTCTGGAATCTCCGTAGACAGCCAGGTTTCTGCAAGGCACATAGATAATGCACAAGGCACACAGATAATCCCACAGATAATGACATTTTGACAGAAAAAAATATTTGGTATACCGCTTTTGCCTTATTTTGAAACAATCCCACAATAAATAATGCACATAGGGATTAGAAGAGATAGAGAGAGATTAGAAGAAAAGGGAAGAAAACTAAAAGTTTTTTAAGTGCCTTGGAGAGAAGAACAGACTGAAGCCGCTTTCACATAGAGATCCTGGGATGTATCCCTGAAAAGTCACCCCTGGATCTGTTCTGGGACTGCAAGATTTTGATCATTCACACTGCCCAAGCTTTCCTGGAATCTGTGCCAAGACAAAAGTGGTATTACGATGTACAGCGTCTTAAGTTTACTGATAACCTGTGTTTTTTCGTGCCTTACCAATAAAATACTAAATGCTAGTTTTTATATTGTTCGATGGAAATAGTTTTTGGCCAGTAAAGGGCAGTGAAGATCGAAAGTCAAAGCCATAAAAACAAATATACTGTATATATAAATGTGCCATGGTGCATTGCAATATTATTAATATTAAACAATAGAAAAAATAAACGAGTAATTTTCATACTGTGCTGCAACAGCTAAGATGTGTATTTGATTTAGTAATTGCTTTTGTAATTTAGTTTAAATTCCTAACGGGTTAACCTAAAAATAAAGAAAACGAAATACACAGAAAAGGTAAAGCTATGTTTTTTCCTTCAAACTTTTCTTAGTCAAAAAATTATTATTCAATTGGCATTTATTGATGGTACTTTTTTAATTTGCACTAGCAATGTCAGTGTGTTTCTGTATGCCTAAAGCACTTTTACATTAAAACTTTTTTTTAAAGTAGGCTATTTTACTAATTAAATGTAACTCTTGCGTTGCACTTGCATTTAGAAGCCCCGAGGCAAAGGTCAAGGTATTGCATTCATGATATGATTCTACAAGCTGTAAAAGAAATGTTTTTTAAAAGGTATATTTGGAAGTAAAACAGAAATTTGAGACATTATGCATAAAAAAAATATTTCTGTATAGTTATGTTCTTGCCCTTTTAGGGTTAAAAATAATAAATGAACAAACAATTAGCCAGTCATACGATTGCAGTCGCTGCAGTGAGTTAAAGCTGATGAATTATTACAAATCTTCCAAAATGTACTGTATATGGTTGTGTTTCTTATTTAAGGGGATCTATAATTTATAAGACTATATACTTCATGTATTTACAATTATATTCATCTTTGCAAATTTCTTGGGATGATGCTCATGGAGATTGCACTTCCTGCATGAGACGGTTCTATTTTCGACACAATTTGGGTTATCATCAACATTTTACATATTCAAAGTATTCATACATCGCAGACTTCAAACGCTCCATACTGCTCCGACATTGGGTGTGCAGTGCTTTGAATGACCAAGGAATTTATTTGATCATGGCAGGTTTGTGATGCTGTAATTGTAGCTGATTGTTTCTTTGTTGAACGGATATTTACAATGGAAACATTAATTCCTTTACTTGGACTTGGTGGAAAAATCTCAGAAATGAGAAAATGGTAATGTATGACAGCCATTTATATGTTTGTTTTTTAACCGCAGTACACCGTGAACTGTTAAATCTCTATTCTGCATACAGAATTCTCATCATAAATACGTCATCAATACAATACACACCATTAACGGGATCGGCTCTGCCTTTTGTTCACAAAAACACGTTCTGGGATTGATCCCGGAAATATAACAAGTGTCTGATTTCCAGGACCAGATTTTCTGGCATTCCAGCTCTGGCTTGCGTTCACACAGAAGGCTCCCCGCCATTGACCCCGGCAACATCCCGGGATCAGAGCCCAGTGTGAATGAGGTTCGAGAGACAGACATCAGAGAGAAATAAAAGTGAAATGCAAGAGATTCCAAATTGGGAATATCAAGACGAAAGGAAATTAAAAGACATACGTCTATATAGTTTTGGGGACAATTGAAACAACGGATAAAAACGGAGCATGACAAAAACACTTACAACAAAGGGGTGGAAGACGAAAAAAAATAAATGTCAGCCTCTGTATGCAGTCTCTGCGTTTCAACGTTCTATTAAATTAAAACGAGTGATGCAGAAGTATTATCTCTGTAAGACTCTATCCAACATTCGCAAAGTTTATTCAGCACAACAGATGCTGGCCATCTGCAGACACACATCAAAAATCAAACCGGTGTGTTTCGGTAAAGCAGGTGGATGCAATTGTGCATATACTGTATGTTACCTGGAACTCAAAGAATCCGCTCTTCAAACCCTCTTTATACATCATCCTCTCATAGTGCTGCTCAGTTTTAATGATGCTGGAGTTTATTTCGCTGCATATAGATAATCAGGCAGGAAAAACATTACATTTTCCAGAAAGAAAACCCAATAAAGGTATTTTCCAGATTCAAATCATGCTTTAACGAAAGAGTAACCTACAAATGGCTTAAATTATTCTATATCATGATTGTTACCTAATAAAGACTCTGTCATTAAATGTGTCCGCTGGTCCAGTCCTCAGGTTGTTCTGATTGGTGACCATCTCTTTCACCCACTCCACCCACGTATAGAGACGGAGGATTCCCGCATCGGCCATGGCTTCAACGAAGTTAGCGTCCTCTACCGTGTCTCCTGCATCAGCCAGGGCCAATCGCATACCTGAGACACATACAGACAGAGAGACAGAGGCCCCATTTACACTTGGGACTAAGATGCATTTTGATTGATCCGATCACAAGTGGTCAGCGCTAAATACAGGGCTAAACAGGGTCCGAAAAATTTTGTGTTCAGATCACAAAAACCCATGTGACCACATTATATATGAGATGTAAACGCTAATCAGTCCTGGCCAGTCCACTCACCTGTAAATCAAACACTGCGCTAAAACAAGATTTTGTTTTTAAAGGAGTGTACTCCTAGCATATTATTTAGCATACAATAGCATGATTTTTTTTCCTGTGGTATCGAAAATGATACTGAACATCATGAAATTTTAATGGTATTTCAACTACAGAAATTTTTGTATTGTGACAACACTAGTTGAATTAGTATTTTTCCTAAACACGTTTATGACAATAATGATCTTACAGATCTCTTAAAAGACAATATTTGTCTTTTTGTAACCTCAAATGCAATGTGGGAATATAAAGTCATTCAAGTTTCTCATCTGATATAAATAAGACAAAGACGAACATGCTTACACACAGCTCCCCTAAGGAGATCAACATAAATCATTTAATTAAATTTAGGATTAAATGTATTTCTAATGCTGGCATAGAGTAAATCAGGCCGCTGTGCTCACGTTTAACAGGTTTGCTCCTCAAATGAGCGAGTGTTTATGGAGGACTCACCATCTGCTGAAAACTTGGCAATGGCTTGACTCAAAGTGAGGAAGTTACCAGTGGATTTGGACATCTGGTTGATACAAACACAACTGATTAGATGGATCAGCCACACACAAACACTTGTGCACAGATACTTGTGAGGACCTCCCAACTCACCTTTTCAGAGTTTAGCAGAAGATGACCATTGGCCCGTACTGCTTTTGGCCATTTACCACTATCATGGATAAAAAAAAATTACAATTTTATAAAAATTTTCCAAGTACAAAAGCTTGAAATGGGAAGTATTTTAAGTAACATTCACAAGTGCAGTGATTCTCAATTTGTTTTATTTTTAAATGCAAGTTAATGGCGGACAGAACTTTGAAGCTCCAGAAAGCACATAAAAGTAATCTATAAGACTTCAGTGGTTAAATCAAAGTCTTTAACCCTCTGGGGTCGATAGATGCGCCGGCATGTCCTGCTGGATTTTTTGCGTCATCACAGCAGAAACAATATAAAGTACTTTTGGGGCATACAGATAATTGTAAGACATCATTAGAAAATATAAAGTTTCTACTTTTATTTGTGTACACTCACAATAACAACAAAACCTTGTGCTTTGTAAAATAAAGAAAATAATAAGGGTGAGTTTTCAGCAGTCTCTGTGTATGCAAGTATATTTCTGAAACACATCACAAAAATTAAATGAAACGCCGTGAATACTTATTACACAAACATGAAACATATGTCTAAAGAAAGTTTAAAATGTCTACTTTTAAATAAAACATTTAAAATTTAAAACAATTATTCTCCTGAAATGTAATCTGTATGAAGCAAAGCGATGTATGGTTTCTCCAGGCTCAGCTAATTATCCCTTATGTGATCACACTCACGGGCAGAGGGCGCTATTCATATGGCAATGTGCTGAGACGATCAATGCAAATGGTAAATGCCCCCGACTGTGCCTTGAAAACATGCATGTTTGGAAGATGCAATATACACAGGCGAGAAAGCTCCTGGATAGTGACGAAGAGTTCACATTTTCCTCAGAAGAAGAGTGGGACACCGATGAAAATTTGTATTTTGAAGAGAGACTTGATCCAGCCAAGGATACAATTTCGGATGAGTAAGTCATTTAGTTTTACTTGCATATTAGTTGACATGCTATTTTATAGGTATTTAAATTATATGCTGTATGATATAAATATGATATTTAATATGATATAAAAATAATATGAATGTTTAGATTATATTTTAACTAGTGTTTATGAATGTTCTGAAGGATTTTACAATCAATATTCATGATAATTCATGCAATCTCGCATATTACCTATCAACACTAAAAGTGTCTTACAAAAGTTGAATGACTATATTGTTTTGTATGAATGCATGATCAGGATGATTTTCACATCATTTTGTAGCAAAAACTCTAGGCTACCAGATCCAGTTCTCAAAAATCTTGTGGACAAATGTTTAGTATGTGATATATGACCTTATTTCAATTACTTAACATTTTAGTTTTTTCAAAAACCATGCATAAACATTATTTTCTCAAAAATACAAAGATGTACACACATGTTGCTCACAAATTATTGTAGCCCAGTTTGTGCTGAATACAGTGTAATCAGACTTTAGCCATTAATATCTTTTAAAGCAACTAAAAAATGCACAAATGTCAAGGCATGTCAAAACTTCTCCAAGGCCCAAAACATCCTCAGACCCCAAAGGGTTAAAAGCAAGATGATAGATGTGGGTGAGAAACGGATACATTTTTAAGTCGTTTTTGAACTATAAATTCTCCTCCCTGACCAATAGGTGGTGATATGTACGAAGGATGCGAATCGCCAAAAACACAAGAAGAATGTGGAAGTGAAAGTGGAGATTTATAGCAAAAAAGGGCGTAAATATTGATCTCTTTCCCACCATCACCTATCATATCGCTACTAAAGACATGGATTAATATTTAATTTAACACTACTTAAAATATTGTATTTAATACTGTAAATTTACAAAAAAAATACCATGGTGAAACTAAGGTTACAGTAGTAAAACCAAGGTTATTTTTTCTCAGGTAAGCCAAGTGTGTACTTTATAGTATTCAGTGCTAGCTTAATTTACTGTACACAGGGACAACTCCATCAAAGAAGGTTTAGGGGTAGAGGTTAATGTAGTGTGTCTGAGGGACTCTAAATAAACACAATAAACACACTGCAGTGATGCCCATACAGGATGTTAGTATGTCAATATGGGTGCAAATAGTACGTATCTACCAATATTTGCACCAGGGTTGGGGTGTAAATAATATCTGTAAATAATCTTCTGATGCCATGCGATAGTCTTGAGTGAGGAACAGACCATATTTAAGTGCTAAATCACCTCTTCACCTATTTGACTCTGGCACATTCACAAAAACGTATTTACATAAGCGCACCTGACACCACATGAACACATTAAGACACAACAACTCCTGACACATCAAGTATAAACTCCTCTGTTTAAACTGTGCACGCTGGTTCTTGCATGTATTGTCACAAAAAAATTTTAGTGAATTAGAACAGGGCAGTCTTCTGCTCCCCTGTACAATGCCCCACACTTTGAGAACCACTGGACTAGCGCTTCTCTCAGTTGTTACATTAAAGCTGAAGTGTGTAATTTCTGCAACCTAGTGGCTCCAAATGGGATTGCAAAAATAATTTAAACAGAGGTTTAAAAAAAAAAAAAAGATAATCCCATTGGTTTAGAAACAAACAGAAGAATGTGTTGACAGCACTACAGATAGAGTCACAGTGTTTACACTTATAAAATATTAGAGGTCTACAACCTACACATTATTATAAATAAGTACACAGTACTGTACCTGTCATTTGGCCACATGGCTACATGATTGTAGAGGTAATATGAGAGATGGTTTGGCACCAGGTCTTTTCCTGATACTCTCACATCTACCGGGTACCAGAACTCAAACTCCCTCCTGAGCCTCTGCAGGTGCTCCTTCGGGATGTTCGTCTTTGGGTAAGGTGCTGTTTTGAAGAAGATGTAATCCCACACTTCTCTTGTCATCTGCTCAGGTCTACGAGTCAGGAGAAAGAGTATATATTATATATATTTTTTATTGCCGCTTTTATACTAGTAGTAACAATGCACGTGTGTCAGTATATTCAGATGATCATTAAATCTCAATTTTCTATGTCAGTTTGATTCATCATCAACACTATGGGGATTTTACAAGGGCTGTCAATCACTTAAATATTTGTATTATTTCACAGGTTTTCAGCATCTCACACCACGAAATGTAGTTTGAAACTATAAACAAAACACATTCCCAGACCCCAACATTCTGTTGTGCGGCATGCAGCTGTCTTGGAACAGCTGTCGGTTTGTTACTTCTACAGCTGGAGTTGCGCTGACTGCCACTTGCTGATGGCAACTCGCAAAAAAACGTAAAGGTGCTACTAGTTGTAATATTTTTACACAGAAAAGGTTAGTAAGTGATTTTATCATACTAAAATCATTTTTACACTCTTAATTTCAACAATTTAATGTTTACAGATTGGCCCCCATTCAATTCCATTCACTTTTATTGTTGTGGTAATCAACATTATGCAACAAATGCAGATGATTGAGTTGAACTTGTATTTAAAGGGATAGCACACCCCAAAGTTGAAGTCTGTCATTTGTTACACAAAAGAAAAGTGTCATACATGAGGAAGAGTGAAAAATGAACTAAGATGAGTGCAAGTTTATTTTCAGGTGAACTTGAAAATCAGTCCATAACAAATCTATTTCCTTTTCTTATTTAATTTTTGTATATTTCTTATTCCCCATTTCCTTCTATCCTTTATGTGGTTTCATATTTGACATTTTCCAACCTTTCTGGAAGAGTCAAAGCACAAATAATACCTGATTCCCAGTGGTGAGGGTCCCTGTCCGTTGAGGGTCCCTCCCTGGAGAAGATGTGCTACAGTGTAGAACGCCATGTAGATGGTGGAGTCCGACAGGGACTCAATGAGCCAATGTTCATCCCATGGCAACCGGGTTCCTATGGAAACCAAACACATAAAAGAAGTCCAAAATGAAAGGTTCTCTCTAAGGAAAGGCAAGAAAATTGCTGATGCTATCGCTGCGTGGTCGGGGGGGGGGGGGGCAAGGGAGGAGAGAGGAACAGAAATAAAAGTCCTGGCCAAATGCCTTTGATTAATATTGGTTTCACACAAATGCGCCGCTCATCTGAGATGCGTACAATATGATGTGTGCAAAAACGTCTGTCTATACTAAACAATTTATTCCATAAGAAAATCTAAAAGGACACAGGAAAAGCTTTCAATGAAGCATGTTAACAAAAACTGATTTTACCAAGCCCATATGTTCTGGAGCAGGCATGTTCCTGAAGCCATGCCAATGTTGCTTCAAAGTTCTTCCTGGTTTCATCACCGAACCTGAAGAGCAACAGTGAACATTCAGACATTCATACAAACTCTCCTGAAAGAGATCTTAAAAATGTTCAAGCCCCTGACTGACGTCCCACAAAGTGTGTGTGATAAACTTACGTCTCTAGATCCTCCAGGACGCCCATGGCTTGTTTTTTCCATTCCTCGTTGCCATAATCCAGATACCTGTTAAATAAAACCTCCAATCACTATCTGACAAGTCAAACTGATAAGCGACAGCACAATACAATTGACATCAATACAAGTTATACTAAAACCCCACAGAATAATAAGGACAGGATGTCAGTTTATTGAACAGGAAGCGGGTACACTATAGGACAGCAGTGGTCACTTATCTTGGATGTTATGATATATTTTGAGAAGCACCTCACCTGAGCGAACGAGACACGGATTTGGGAACAGTATATGCATGAATGTGTAAATACTGTAATGCCTCTTCTCTATCACTTACATTCTCTTCAGCATTCAGAGTTCAGCACTGTGGTGAGATTTCATGATGTGTGAATAAAGCTTTAGATAAACTATTATCAAACTTAAAATGAACAGAGCATGAAAAGTAGCTAGTTTTAAACACATGAAATGTATTTTGCATGATTTTATCCTAATTAATCAAATCAAACATATACAATTGGGACATAATTTGAATGTTACTTGGTGGGAAGTAAATAATCTAATTTCATTTTCCCAATTTTACATTACAGCGTTGACTGTATTCATCAACCTCAACCATTCAACTCGGTTTTCAAAGTTATTGAAACAAAAAAGATCACATTTATTATGGGAAATAAGTTTATCAATAACAACAAACAACAACATAATTTATGGTTAATAAGTTTATCAATAACAACAAACAAACATCTGGTCCCCATTTGTTTTTTTAAGAATTGTATTTTATTTAAAACTGCTCATATATTTAGTTTGACCTTTTAAAATAAAATTTACAATTTTTAAGAACTTCAAGCCCTATTTCATGGAAAGCAGTGTTAATTCTGCACTAACCATTGATCACAGAGCGCCACCACACACTCATCTGCAGAGCGAGACAACACCTGCTTCTCTGGCTCCATGTAAATCAGAGCTTCACCCTAAGAAACCAATAACAAACTGGGGTTTGACAGATACATTTATAAGGTTCAATCATGAACATATACTGCCCTATAAAGCCAAAATGCATTAACTACAACAACACTGAAACTGAGAAAAATAGCTTACATTATTTTAATTGTTCTGCCAAATATGGATTATAAAACAGTCTCACTCTGTTTTCTCTGAATCTGACTATAGTTGAGTCAAACTGAGTCACAGGACAGATCATAGTCCAAGAGACCCGATTTCAACCACAACTTCATTTTGACAAAATGTGTAGTTGCTGCGTTGTGCCTTTGCAAGGCAGAATACACCTTTGCACCATCATACTGAGAAATAAGAACGGCAATAAGAGTAGAAGAATAAAATTCCACAAACTTTTTCCACCATCATCTTCTGAATGGGTTTCTTCACATCCTGGACCTTCTGCCCCATGAAACCCTCAACCAACATGATCTAACAAAACATCAAACAAACAAAACAACTATGTAAAAAACAAAAAAGAAAACAAAAAGCAAAACAAAACAAAAAGGCAAATCAAAAAGCAAAACAAAACATAAAAACATGACAAAATAAAACATGACAAAAAAACTGACAAAAAAGACTCACGCTCGTCACCTTCCAAACACTCACAAATGTCTAAACCATATTTTGGGGATTTTTTCTTAGTTTTTTTCCATTCTGTGCAAATCAATTAAAAAAAATTAGCACAAGCCTTTCCTTCATATTTGATTGTTGACATGTTGTCATGAATAAACTCTCCCATTGCTATCTGTGAATGTTTGTATGAGAACTAATATTGAGATCGTAACTACATCTGGGGATGGGAACGGTCATGTACTTGAAGCAGGTAGTCTGCAATCAATTGTGTAGTAGTGTACACTTTCATTAGTTTGACAAGCTTTAGTCCTGTTGTGTGCGTTTGGCTTAAAATGAGCATATTTCATAAAGTGTCCCAAATGCAACCCACTGTATTGCAATATTAAGGGCTGATAATGGTGAATTTGAGGAGTGCTGGTGTTCAGGTGGTCTCACCCCCTCGTAAAACCCCTTTAGGTAGACCTTCTCTTTGGCCTCGGCCAGTTTCTCTCTGTCGTTCTGGCTTTGGATCTTTAGCTCGTCACAAACCAGAGGAGCCGACAGGCTTCCATATCCTGGGATCTCAATGATGGGCACCTGGAAGAACGCAGAATCAACTTAGACACACAGGACCTAGAAAAATGACTTAAACGACCCAAAGTAATGGTTTGATGGGCTCAGTTTTCTTTCTTCTGTTCAAATATTTCCCATTAAGATACAAAGTTGGGGCAGGACATTTCAAAGGTCGCTTTTGTATAGCCAACAGACTTTTGTAGTTAACAACATTGACAGTTTGCACCATAGATGAAAATATTGAAGACACTTGAATTCATACATTCATACTTTAACAAAGTGTCAACAACATTTCTTAAGAAAAGGTTCGTTGACCGGTTCGTTGACCGTCAACAGTAACGATATAAGGGGGGCCTGTGTAGCTCAGCAAGTAAAGATGCCGACTACCACACCTGGAGTTCCATGTTCACCAGGTGTGGAGACCTGGCTGATTGAATCCAGACAGGTCTCCTAAGCAACCAAATTGGCCGGTTGCTAAGGAGGGTAGTCACATGTGGTAACCTCCTCATGGTCACTATAATGTGGTTCTCACTCTCGGTGGGGCACATGGTAAGTTGTGTGTGGATGCCGTGGAGAATGGTGTGAAGCCTCCACATGTGCTAAGTCTCCGTGATAAGATGCGTGGATAGACAGTCTCAGACATGGAGGCAACTGAGATTCACCCGGATTGAGGAGACTCACTACGCCCCCACAAGGACTTAGAGCGCATTGGGAATTGGGTATTCCAAATTGAGAGAAAAGGGGAGAAAAAAAATTAAATAAAGACAAAGATGAAGGTGAACTTCAAATAACTTACATGCTAGTCAGAATACAAAACTTGTGTAGTGAAAACAATGTTTCTGTAAAACAGGCTAGACATAATGCAATATCCTAAACACTGAATAGTCTCTAGTGTGTGAAGAATTCACAACTTTTAAAAGAATTATAAAAAAAGATTTGTAAAAAATTGTAATTTAAAAAAAACACTTCATTATACTAATTATTTGCTATTATTTCAAGCGCTCAGGACAGTTTCACATGATGGTTATGTTGATAAATCTTACATTTCATACAAGTTTAAATAATTAAAAGACTATGCACATGGTTGTCATTTAAAAAATAATCCTATATTATTTTTGTTGTCTAAAATTGTTTGCCATTTCAGTGAAATTAATAAAATTGAATAAAATGACTTTATATGACATTTGAATTTGAATGAACATTTTCTTTACAAGACCGATATTATGACTAAAATAAAAATGTATACATTCACATTCAAAAATGCATTAAAAATGCAACATTCATACATTCATAATTTATTTAAAAAAAAATAATTAATTACACTGTTAAAACTGCAAAGTTTGATTTAATGGACTCTTTTTAAAGAAGTTTTATTTAATTCAGCAAATAGCAACAGAAAGCATACTACCGGCTCATAGGGCAGCACCATAAAATCTTGAATTCCATACTTCTCTCTCAAAGCCTAAATATATAAAATAAAAAACACACATTTTCCAGAGAAGATTCAGACATTTTTGTATTAGGTAACTTCATCATCTGATATACATTTATTATTACGTTTGCAAAAAAAAAAAAAAAAAAACGTAAACAAAATTGAATCCACAAGAAAAGAAAATGGACTGCTGTAAAATAAATACAACACCTGTTTCTTTTTGATGTCCCTGAGAGCGGCGATATCGTCAGGCGCGTCTGACGGCACGCTGGTGACAACTCCAGTGCCTGTTATGACAAATTAGATTTCAGCAATCTTAAAATAACGAGTTAATGCACTCGAAACGAACATTTTGGTGTGAGAACAGTGTACCAAGCCACGCACTTCATGATCGTGAGAACTCAGCGATTGATATTAACATTTCTGACATTTCAATTTGGGGAAGGTCCTTTTCACTGTGAAAACGGGAGCCCGAGGCAAAAGCAACAGAGTAATTCACATTGCAGAATCATGTTAGAAGACAAGCAGTGCAGTAATGTGGCCCCCGCTGCCTGAGGGAAACATCCATTAGAGTCATTTCCATATTCCATTTGTTTCGCGATGTCTAACGCCGCTTTCACTTTTGCCATTATGAAAGTGAGAACTGTCCCGTGGGACCGTTAAGAGACGCGCCTTGACAGTGCACGGTAATGTGATGAGATAATATTATGGGGTGGTGTCAGGTACCTTTGTCTTCTTTAATGGTGAGCATTGGCAGGGCGTAGATGATCTTGTATGAGGTGAGGGGGGCATTCAAAGCACAGCCGAGGATGTCCTGGAAAGGTGAAAGAGAGAGAGAGAGAGAGAGAGTGAGCAAGACACAAAGTGTGTGGAGGAGCAGTGTTTGAATGTATGAATCATTTTGTGCACAAACTCATCCATGTACAAACATGATTTAATTTGTGACTTTACTAGTATATCATGAGGTTGGTATAACAAGAGTAGTCAGTAGATTCAAATAAATAATCATAATTAATCCCATGATTTATTTGTAGTTATTTATGTATTGCGTTTTTTTTTAAATGTTCACCCAAAAATGAAAATTCTCTCATCATTTGCTAACTCTCATGCCATCCCAGATGTGTGACTTTCTTTCTTCTGCAGAACACAAATGAATATTTTAAGAAGAATATTTAAGCTCTGTAGGTCCATACAATGCAAGTGAATGGTGACCAGAACTCTGAAGCACCCTAAAGCATATAAAGGCAGCATAAAAGTAAACTGTTTTAATCAATGTCTTCTGAAGTGATCCAATCGGTTTTGCGTAAGAACAGTCCAAAATATAACTCCTTTTTTACTGTACATGTTGCCATTGCAGTCTCTAGGCACAACCATGATTTCAAGATTGATTACACTTTCTAGTGCTTGATGCATTCGCTGAGTGGTAAATGGGGCTAGGAAGTGTAATCCTGCTTGAAATCATAATCACCAAAGACACTGCTGATGTCAAGATTTATAGTAAATAAGGAGGCTCATTCAAGTCAAGTCAAGTCAATTTTATTTGTATAGCGCCTTTCACAACACACATCGTTTCAAAGCAGCTTTACAGAATATCAGCATTAACAGACGATAAAACTGTAATGTCTATAAAGTCGATTAATCATCATTGTGTAATTTCGATAAAATACGATTTTTAATAGTGTTTAAAAATAATTAAATGATAATTGTATTAATAACCCCAGTGAGCAAGCTGAAGGCGACTGTGGCAAGGAACACAAAACATAAGATGTTGATTAATGGAGAAAATAACCTTGGGAGAAACCAGACTCACTGTGGGGGCCAGTTCCCCTCTGGCTAACATTTTGAATGTAATGTAAATATTAATTATGTATAGTTATTCACCCAAATACGATTGGATGGCTTCAGAAGACATGGATTATGTAACGGTTACCCTGTCTTGTTTCACTGTTGCCCTCTTGTTTTCCATCTTGTCACTTTTGCACTTCTTAGTTTTCACTTTAGTCCCTTATGTAACTCCATAGTCCTCTGTTAGCGTTCGTGTTCCCTGTCATTGTTTTCACCTGCCCTCATTAGTTTGCCGTTTGCTTCTGTTAATCACCTTATTATCTTGTTTGAGTTCTGTTCGTTCATTGGCCCCTTTCCCCCTTGTTTATGTATTTATACCCTGTGTCTTTGTTCAGTCTCCGTCGATCGTCGTTTGATGTCAACCTGGTGTGTGTTTCCTCCTCGAGTCCCCTGTTGCTTACCTCGTGTTTAATTCGCTATTTTATGTTTCATTTCCCCATCGTGGGTTGTTCCTTTGTGTTTTCCTGTTTGGTTCACGAAATAAAGTTCAAACTGTGTTTGGATCCGCATCTCGTCTGCCTCGTTACTCAAGCATAACAGAACGATCGACCCACCCATGGATCCAGCAGTCCAACGTGCGAACTACCATCTGCTCTGCTTAAAGCAAGAGGACCGCCCCATTGAAGACCACATCCACGATTTCCTGAACCTGGCGAGTGTCTCAGACTTCCCGGACTCAGCCTTGGTGGCCTTCTTTAGGGGCAACCTGAACGCGGCGCTGAGGGAGCGGTTGCCACAGGCAACGCACGGCTGGACGCTCTGCGACTTCCTGGAGGCGACCCTACTAGTTTGCGGCTCACAGCTCACCGTGGGCGTCGTGGAGGAGGACCCTACCCCTCCACCCACTGTGGAGACCCTTCAGCTGTCCGGGGCCCCCCCGTCACACCTACCCCGGTCTGCAAGCCAGAGCCCACGCCTGCCCCGGTCTGCGAGCCAGAACCCATGCCTGCCCCGGTCTGCAAGCCAGGGCCCACGCCTGTCACAGTGAGCGAGCCAGCGGCCACGCATGTCACAGTGAGCGAGCCAGAAGCCACGCATGTCACAGTGAGCGAGCCAGCAGCCACGCATGTCACAGTGAGCGAGCCAGCGGCCACGTATGTCACAGTGAGCGAGCCAGCGGCCACTTATGTCACAGTGAGCGAACCAGCGCCTACGGCCTCTACCATCAGCAAGCCTGAGTCGTCGTCAACCACGGCCAGCGAGCCTGAACCCACGCTGACCAGGAACAGCATCCCAGCCTCGCCAGTCGCATCAGCCCGGAGGAAGAGGAGAAAGGGAGTGGTCTCTGTGCTCCAGCCTCCGCCTGCCGCAGCCCCATGCCCTAAGCCCCCCTTGACTCTGCCCTCAGCGCCCGGCGAACCTAAGCCGGCACATACCACGGTAACCCAGCCAGAGCCTGTAGCCTCAGACGTCAGTGAGCCAGAGCTGTTAGCCTCAAACGTCAATGAGCCAGTGCCTGTAGCCTCGACCGTCCCTGAGCCAGCGCCTGTAGCCACGACCGTCCCTGAGCCAGCGCCTGTAGCCTCGACCGTCCCTGAGCCAGCGCCTGTAGCCTCGACCGTCCCTGAGCCAGCGCCTGTAGCCTCGACCGTCCCTGAGCCAGCGCCTGTGGCCTCGACCGTCCCTGAGCCAGCGCCTGCGGCCTCGACCGTCCAAGAGCCAGTGCCTAAAGCCATGACCGTCCAAGAGCCAGTGCCAGTAGCCATGACCGTCCAAGAGCCAGTGCCAGTAGCCGTGACCATCCAAGAGCCAGTACCAGAAGCCTCGATCGTCCAAGAGCCAGAGCCTGAAGCCATGACCGTCCAAGAGCCAGTGCCAGTAGCCATGACCGTCAAAGAGCCAGTGCCAGTAACCGTGACCGTCCAAGAGCCAGCGCCAGTGGTCGTGCCCATCCTAGAGCCAGCACCTCCCGGGCATTCCAGGGCTCCTCCTCTCGAGCCTAACAGGGCTCCGCCTCCCAAGTCTCTCAAGTCTCTCGAGTCTTCCAGGGCTCCTCCTCCCGAGCTTTCCAGAGCTTCGCCATCCGAGTTTCCTGAGCTTTCCAGAGCTCCGCCATCCGAGTTTCCCGAGCTTTCCAGAGCTCCGCCATCCGAAGTTTCGAGCTTTCCAGAGCTCCGCCATCCGAGTTTCCGAGCTTTCCAGAGCTCCGCCATCCGAAGTTTCCGAGCTTTCCAGAGCTCCGCCATCCGAGTTTCCCGAGCTTTCCAGAGCCCCGCCTTCCGAGTTTCCCGAGCATTCCAGAGCTCCGCCATCCGAGTTTCCCAAGCTTTCCAGAGCTCCACCTTCCGAGTTTCCCGAGCTTTCCAGAGCTCCGCCATCCGAGTTTCCCGAGCCTTCCAGAGCTCCGCCGTCCCAATTTCCCGAGCTTTCCAGAGCTCCGCCCTCCGAGCTTCCCAGAGCTCCACCTCTCAAGCCTCTCGAGCCTTCTAGGGCTCCGCCTCCCAAGCCTCTCGAGCCTACCAGGGCTCCGCCCCTCAAGCCCCTCGAGCCTTCCAGGGCTCCGCCTCTCAAGTCTCTCGAGTCTTCCAGGGCTCCGCCTCTCAAGCCTCCCAAGCTTTCCAGAGCTCCGCCCTCCGATCTTACCAGGGCTCTGCCCCTCAAGCCCCTCGAGCCTTCCAGGGCTCCGCCTCTCAAGTCTCTCGAGTCTTCCAGGGCTCCGTCTCTCAAGCCTCCCAAGCTTTCCAGAGCTCCGCCCTCTGAGCTTCCCAGAGCTCCGCCTCTCAAGCCTCTCGAGCCTGCCAGGGCTCTCGAGCCTGCCAGGCCCTCAAGCCTCTCGAGCCTCCCAGGGCTCCGCCTCAAGCCTCTCGAGCCTTCCAGGGCTCCAGCCTCTCAAGCCTCTCCCGAGCCTCCCAGGGCTCCGCCTCTCTCGAGCCTCCCAGGAGCCTTCCAGGGCTCCGCCTTCCAGGCCTCTCGAGCCACCCAGGGCTCCGCCTCTCGAGCCTTCCAGGGCTCCGTCCCCAGAGCCTCTTGAGTCTCCTACAGCTCCGCCCCCAGAGCCTCCTACGGCTCCGCCTACGATCCACTCAAGCCTTCGACGGCTCTGCCCCCAGAGCCTCTCGAGCCTCCTGCAGCTCCGCCTCTCGAGCCTCCTGCGGCTCCGCCTCCAGAGCCTCCTATGGCTCCGCCTCTCGATCCACTCAAGCCTTCGACGGCTCCGCCCTCAGAGCCTCCCGAGCCTCCTACGGCTCCGCCACTCGAGCCACTCAAGCCTTCGACGGCACCGCCCGCCGAGCCTCCCGAGCCTCCTACGGCTCCACCGCTCGAGCCACTCAAGCCTTCGACGGCTCCGCCCTCAGAGCCTCCCGAGCCTCCTATGGCTCCGCCTCCCGAGCTTCCTCCGGCCCCGCCTCTCGAGCCACTCAAGCCTTCGACGGCTTCACCCTCAGAGCCTCCTACGTCTCTGCCCCCAGAGCCTCCAGAGTCTTCCTGGTCTCCGCTCCTAAAGCCTCCCACGGTGCCGCCTACCCCGGCTCCGCCTCCTGAGCCTCTTTCAGCTCCACCTCCTGAGCCTCCCTCAGCCCCGCCTTCTGGGCCTTCTGAGCCATCACCTCCCTCGGCTCCGCCTCAGAGGTCCTCCTTGGCTCCGCCTCACGCAGCGCCGCCGGCCTCCCCTGTGGCCACTCCATCTCCTAGGCCACCAAAACCGGCCTCTGCTCCGTGGTCACCTCCCAGGTCCCCTGAACCGGCCCTTGGCCCACGACCACCTCCCAGGCCACCAAAGCCGGCCTCTATCCTGTGGCCTCCTCCCAGGCCTCCTGACCCGGTCCCTGTCTTGTGGCCACCTCCCAGGGCTTCTGACCCTGCTCCCATCCTGTGGCCTCTTCCCAGGCCCCCTGATCCAGTCCCTGTCCTGTGGCTTCCCCCCAGACCTCCTGACCCAGCCCCAGTCCCGTGGCCTCTTCCCAGGCCCCCTGATCCAGTCCCTGTCCTGTGGCCTCCACCCAGGCCTCCTGACCCTGTTCCCGTCCTGAGTCCCCCCTCCTGGCATCCTGACCCAGTCCCCGTCCAGTGGCCTCCTCCCAGGCTCCCCAAACCTGTCCTTGCCCGATGGCCCGCTCCCAGACCATCAAAACCTGTCCCTGCCCGGTCGATACCTCCCTGGGCCCCTAACCCTCATCTCCACTTGTGCCCCCGTGGACTGTCTCACCTTCGTTCGTGCCCTCGTGGACTGACTCATTTCCCCCCCGGACTTCCTGTCTGCCCCTGGCACCTCCCGGACCTGCCTGTCTTGCCCTCTGTGCCCCCCGGACTTCCTGCCTGCCCAATGTGCCCCCCTGGTCTGCCTGTCTGCCCATGTGCCCACTTGTACTGTCTGTTTGCCCCTGGTGCCCTCATGTTGTCCTTGTGGATTTTTGTCTTTTGTTGTTTGTTGTCAAGGATCGTCTGGTATCCGATCCTTGAGGGGGCTATGTAACGGTTACCCTGTCTTGTTTCACTGTTGCCCTCTTGTTTTCCATCTTGTCACTTTTGCACTTCTTAGTTTTCACTTTAGTCCCTTATGTAACTCCATAGTCCTCTGTTAGCGTTCAGTGTTCCCTGTCATTGTTTTCACCTGCCCACATTAGTTTGCCGTTTGCTTCTGTTAATCACCTTATTATCTTGTTTGAGTTCTGTTCGTTCATTGGCCCCTTTCCCCCTTGTTTATGTATTTATACCCTGTGTCTTTGTTCAGTCTCCGTCGATCGTCGTTTGATGTCAACCTGGTGTGTGTTTCCTCCTCGAGTCCCCTGTTGCTTACCTCGTGTTTAATTCGCTATTTTATGTTTCATTTCCCCATCGTGGGTTGTTCCTTTGTGTTTTCCTGTTTGGTTCACGAAATAAAGTTCAAACTGCGTTTGGATCCGCATCTCCTCGTCTGCCTCGTTACTCAAGCATAACAGATTAAACCACTGGAGTCCTATTAATTACTTTTGTGCTGCCTTTATTTGCTTTTTGGAGCTTAACATTTTTGGTCACCATTCACTTGCATTGTATGCACCTACAGAGCTGAGACATTCTTCTAAAATCGTATTTTTTTTTTATCTAGATAAGAAAGAAATTCATGCAGGTTTGTAACAACGAGAGGGTGAGTAAATGATGATATAATTTTCATTTTTGGCCAAACTATTGCTTTCATTTATTCTGTTTACTGCACGTGTTCAGTGAGTGTGTGGATCAGAGAGAAATAAACCTGGCCCATAATCTGCATGATCACAGGAACAACTCCGTTCTCTTTGGTAAAGCCCTGGTAGGACATGTTTCTAGCTGAGCGCTGGGTACTGATAAACAGATCGTTGCTGGCCGTCTCAAACACGATGTACTTCATATCAGGACGGATCCAGCAGTTCGTCTGACCAAACATGGTTTCAGGTCTCAGAGTTGCTGCCACCAGAAAGATGTTTTTGCATTTAAGAGTGCTGAAAACATTTTGAAAACCATAAATGTGGGTGCAATTTATATATCAACATTTTAAAGCAGGGTTTAAGACATTAGGCTTCTTATGAATATATAAGGGAAAGTATATATTTTAGGCCATATATTATGACTGGTCACCCTTTCTACATTTTAAAATCTTTTTGCCTTCATTTGTTCATTTGGTCACACTTTATATTAGGTGGTCTTAACTACTATGAACTGACATTAAATACATACAAGGCTATGTATTTACTGTGTAACTATATGTTGTTCTGCAGAATTCCTACATTTATTGCTACTGAGGTTTAGGTATGGGTAGGTTTATGAGTAAGGGTAAGGTTAGGGTTAGGATTAGGGGTTAGAGTTAGGTTTTGGTTGAAGTGTTGGGTTAGGGGTTAAGTTAACAGTGTAACTACAAATGTTATTAAAGTACTTTAAATGTAATTACAATGCAACAACATGTATGTATATAATAAGTACATTGTATCAAATGGTTAAGTACATAGTAGCTAAGGCCACCTAATATAAAGTGTGTCCATTTATTTTAAATGGTCCATCGGTATGATAAATGATTTGTTTGATTTGACATAATGACATTGTAATACCATGGAATTTGTTGAAGTATCTAAGAGTACCAAGTAAACGCTATGGTAAATAAATATGGTAAACATTCAGTACCATATTTCAAAGTACAATGGTTTTCACACCTGATACCATAAATGTACCGTGGTACCACCACATGTAAGAGATTGTACCTCAATTTTGTTGGGAAAGGTTCAACAATCTTCATTTTGATGAGGGTGTACTCTTGAGGACCGACTCCCTGTAATAGAGAGATCATTACTTTAAGGAAAGTTATTTGTCCTAATTTAAGACACAAAACGGATATTTATTTCAAATCATCCCCACCTCTCCCGTCTGTCTGTCATGATCCATGCAGGGCTGCCCATCTTTGGGGGAGTAAATGGTATACCTGTAATAGACAAAACAAATCTAGAATTTTGTTTCTGAAATCGATCATTTTACTGTAAAATACATAGAGATGCCATGATTATAAGTTTTTAAAATTAACCACGCTTAAAAATGGCACGGTTAATTTAACCGTAAGAATTTAGTATCTACGGTTATAAACTGCAAAACTTTTTTATTTTTTTTATTTTATAGCCTATTATTTATTTGATTTTATCAAAAAACTTTAAAAAACAAAATATAGGAATACAACAACTTAAATACAGGACAAACAAAACAATAGACAAAAAACAAACAAAACAGGCTTTGCATGTGATTATGTGAAGTGTAGGTGTGAGGTTGTGTTGTGCGTCTGTACAGCTCTATGGTAAATATATATGTAAGGTAAGCAGTGAAGAGGGGAGAGAGAATTAGTTTTTTTATATATATGTACATATAATATAATAAACTACAAACAAAAAAGAAATTAATAAATATAGGGAGGAGGCATAATGAGGAGAGGATGGGCCACCATTCGGGAGGAATCAGAGTAGGACAGTAGGGCACCCCCAGCAAGGACCCAGCACTCTGATGCACCTTCCCACTGGACAATCTCTTTCAAAAAACCTCTCCAAAGCCCCGTGGGCGGAGTCAAAGTTTATTTACACGTGGAACAAATTATTTACATATATTAAGCGTTTTTGTACGATTTTGTGGTAACACTTTACAATAAGGTTCCATTTGTTGACATTACCGGTAGTTAACAGCATTGGTTAACATGAACTAACAATAAACAATACTTATTAAGCATTTATTAATCTTAGTTAATGTTAATTTCAACATATACTAATATATTTTTAAAATCTAAATTTGTATATGTTCACCATTAAATAATGCACTATGAACTAACAATGAACAATTGTATTTTCATTAACAAAGATTAATAAATTGTGCAACACATATATTGTTAATTGTTTGTTCATGACACTTAATGCATTAACTAATGTTAACAAATGGAACCTTATTGTAAAGTGTTTTAAAGTGTAAAGTGTTTTAATTTGTAAGCCTAAATGTAAAAACTCTTGTTCCTAGATGGGTAGTGGAGCTGGTTATGGATCGGTATCCACGTGGTGCTTGGCCAGGTGACACGGACTGAACTGGGCTGAAACACACAAACTCCAAAACATAAGAATCTTAAGATTACATATGATTCTTATGATCGACATAAGATCGAGGAATTCGATCTACAGTACCAGACTATTATCTACTAAAAAATGACTTAAATTGTCTGTTTGGGAGCATTTAAATGACAGAGAGTTACTTAAGACGACGAATGTGAAACATGCAGACAGAAGTCATTTAGTTAAAGAAACACATCCTACAAATGGGACAGGTGTTCTACACTACAACAAATTAGTGAGTTTAATATTATTAGCTGTGGTGATGAATTGAGAGTTATAAAATACCCCTGAAAATCTAATTCAAGGGGCAAATATTGCTAATTTGAGGAAAGGTTCATTTCAAACCCTGGTCCATTCTATGTTAAAAAAAAAAATTAATTTTCAAAACATTCTAGAGAATATCTCCTGAATCCCCATATAATAATCAATATCTGTTCTCAGCCACAATACCTCCTAATGTACCATATGTTATGTAAAAACAATATATATATATATAAATGTACTCAAACACATATATTGTTGATTGATCTTTTAATATTCTTAAAGTAGACAACCTTTAGTAAATGTCCTAAATAAGCCACTGGAAAGCTACTGGATTAGCTAAATGTTTAAATAGTAAATAAATAAATAATACGTTTACAGATCTCCTGCAATCGATCATTTCTCTTGGCCCACCCACCCAAAAGTTAATGGCTATGCTACTGGTTTTGACACCATTGTTTGTCTGTAGTTAATTGTAAAAATCCTGTCAAAGCATTGAAAATTGATCAATTAGTTATTGGAAACAAAACAAAAATACAATTGAAAATAATGAAAAATCATCATCATCAACTTATTTTTATTTAGCAGACCAGCATCACATGAATTGAGAATTCTCCTATTGAAATTGTTTAATCAAAAGACATACCTCTTGCCAAACTTGATCTTTTTTCTCTCTCTCAGAGTGATGTATTGCCACCTTACAAAGGAGTCGTAATAGGGGTTTACATCAGTCGTGATGAAGGAGCGACGCCAATCAACCTACAACATTCACGAAACAAAACTCGGTGACTGTAGGGGCGTAATGTCAAGTCATTCTAACCAGCATTGGTTACAATAGAAACCATTCCAATGAGCTTTCTCTAGTACCTTCAGGCCCATTTTCTTCAGGTCTTCTACAGCGAGAGGAGGGAAATAATCTAGCCAATGCTCCGCTTCAGCAAACTTCATGATCTCATCGTCACACAGCCCCAGAGATCTCATGATGTCCCACTGGAACTTCGAGCTGCCAGCCTTTGCCACGGCTTTACTCTATTAGTCAAGTGAGATTCAATACAGGAGGAAGAGAGGTGGGGGTTAGGACCTACAATCGTTCAGTTGCAAACCCTGATCTTAAACCTGATCTTTCAGCTACACCACCACAATTTAAAGAACATTATTTAAAGAGTTCTGCTCGTAGTTTAAACAGGGGCCTAAAATGTAACTGTAAAAGTACAGTTGTACCTTCTTGCCCTTTGTCTTGTCCTTGATGATGACCTTATCGGTGGTCTTTGGCTTCTCTTCCTCCTCCTCATCATATTCCTCAGGGAACTGCGGCGGGTAACCGTACAGCTCCATCTCTCTCTTTAGCTTGTCTGCACATGCCTGTTACACATGGACACAAAGCCTGTATGGATATTATGGCTATATTGGGAACAGCATACTACTTCACTATTGCTGCAGTATATGGTAAGTAGTAACTGTGTATGAATGATGTATGGATCTTATTAAGCAGAACTCATTGTGTGAGAGGAGTTTAAATGACTCACTTTGATGGGCATTCCAGTGCAGTGCAGCCCAAATGGAAAAAGACATTTTTTTCCTTTCAGCCGCTGGTAACCCACTGCAAACTGCAACACACAGAAGTTATAGGCCTAGTATAAGACACTCTGTCATGAAAATAAAGCCCATTTAGGACCATTACAATTTTTTGCATTGCAACAACATTATATTTCATGACAAATAAGCACATTTTCCAAGCAAATTCTCATTACTGTAATGTGTCTAGAAATGTACTTATTGATTCTTTTTCATCACATTATCATTACTGTGTTACAGTTATTCTTTTACTGTTTTATAATAAAATGTATTTTATTTTTAAATCAGCATAAGCAGGACATAAATGTATTACCATTATTTATAAATGCTTTACAAAACAGGAATGACAGGTTTCCTGAGATTCATCTGTAGTCATTTCCTTCTGTGGAAACTCACCTCACACTTAGACAGGCAGAATGTGTGTCCAAGATGAAGTCTTCCATTCATGTACGGGTAAGGAAACGTAACAAAGTACTTGTTCTTACTAGATAGATGTAGAATAATAAATAATTAGGCATGAAAATAATCAGGGGCAACCAGGAATAATTCTTCAAGACATGAGAACAGACTCACTTTGAACTTTCCCCAATGGTGGTGGGAGCATCATTCTCAAAAACTTTCTCCTTCTCCCAATTCTGCTGGACCTTCTCCTCGATGTTTCTCAAGAAGTCAAGCTTTGCTGTTCCCTTGCGCTCCTGAGATGACATATAACATTGATGGAAAATATTAGGATCATTCAACATGAATGATTAGTTTTTATAACTACAAGTTCATACAGAAAGACTAAAAAAAACACAGAAGTGCAACTCTTGGAAGAATGGGATAAATATCAATCACACTACAGTCATTTTCATTAAAGGCTATCCCTTAAATGAAAATGCTCTCTTAATTTACTCATTCTCATGCCATCCCAGATGTGCTTGACTTTCTTTCTTCTGTAGAACACAAATAAAACATTTTTTGAAGAATATTTCAGCTCTGAAGGTCCACAAAGCAGTGAATGGCGACCAGAACTTTGAGATCCAAAAAGGACATAACTGCAGCAAATAAGCATATCATACATTTCCAATAGTTTGATCCATGTCTTCTGAAGCAATATGATAGGTGTGGGTGAGAAACAGCTACATTACAAAAGGACTTAAGTCCTTTTTACAAAGAATATACATTTTTGACCAGCTCCAGTTGATCAGGTGACGATATAAATGGAGAATATGAATAAAAAAAACAATAGAAGAAGAATGTGGAAGTGAAAGTGGAGATTTAGAGTAGGTGGGTTTCTCACCCACACCTATTATATCACTTCAGAAGACATGGATTTAACCATTTGAGTTGTCCACTGCAAAAAATATTTTCAAGACAAGTATTTGTGTCTTGTTTTCCACTAAAAATATCAAAAAATTCTTAAAACGTGATTTAGTTACTTGACAACAAACTGGCATAAGATATTAAGTCTTGTTTTGAGAGAAATCTAACTGAATTTAGAGAGATTTATGCTTAAAACAAGAAAAAGCTGTTTGTCAATGGGGTAAAAACATTCCTACAAAGGAAACACAAGTTTATTTTTCTTACCCCATTGGCAGATTTTGTTTTCTTGTTTAAGATTAAAGTTCACTTAATTTTGTCAGATTTCCCTTAAAATAAGACTTAATTTCTTATGCCATTTACTTTTTACATTTACAAGTAAATAATTCAAGTTATTTAAAGAAATTTTAACAATTAGATGATTTTACAGAAAAACAACACAAACATATTTTTCTTGAAATTTTTGTTTTTTAAGTGTATGGATTACTTTTATGCTGCGTTTATGTGCTTTTTGAAGGTTCAAAGTTTTGGCCACCATTCACTTGCATTTTGTAAACCTACAGATCTGAGATAATCTTCTAAAAATCTTAATTTGTGTTCTGCGGAAGAAAGAAAGTCATACATATCTGAGAGGGAGGGTGAGTACATGATGAGGATTTTATTTTTGGGTGAACTAGCTTTTGAACATTTCTCCAAAAGGAAAAATAAAATAAAATAAAATACAGTTCATTGAACACACAGTGACATTGTTTAAAAAAAAATATATATATATATATATATATATAGTATAATCATATAATTCTGATATTGTCATTTTATGTTAAGTACCAATATTATATTTCACACTACAGACACATTTAAATTTAACTGTATTTAAAATAGATAGAAATGTCATGAAACTTAATGAAATGACATACTGATCTGTTAAGCATTAGCTATATTTTTATTAATTACTAATTAATTAAACTTTTTATAAAGTGCTACCCGAATATTCGCTGGTTATTTTGCTAAACAATTCTTTATTACAAGGAATACAACCAACAAGTCACATCAGCAGTGATTGACAGCTGTCACTTCTCTGTCCATGTCACCCTGCCACCAATTTACTCGAACATACAATAGTTACAACAGTTAGAATAGTAGGTAGTTCTGAAGATTTATTCTGACTCTCTGTTCAGAAATGAAAGTGTAAATGTGAATGCATGACGCTAGCAGCTAAAGATAACCTATGCTGCTGCACAATTACTTAATGCTTTTTGTGATTTGGTATAGCTAATGAAAAGGACAGTGAGACAAAATTTTAAATACAACTCGAATTAACTTAATGAAGAAAAAAAATTACCGTCATCCTGATTTAATCACAATAACTTAAGCAGGAATTCTTAAAGGTGGTACGAATCGAGTAGTGACAGTGACGCCGCTCTCGGCTGATGAAACCGTCAAGAAATGCTGCCGGAAGACGCGCTGTGCTCAATGGGTAATGTATTTTTATTTATTTATTTATTGGAATGTATTATTAAGACCTGTCTACGGCAGTCGATCACTTTAAAAGTCCAACAATAGTACTAAGATGAAGAACAAAACCCCAAGTAACAATTTATGGTTCCTAAAACGTTCTGGGAATGTTCGTTTTTTATTTAAAAAAATTAAATAAAACATAGAAAGAACGTTCCTCGACCTTTAGGAGTTGGTTCTCAGGAAAAAATAACCAAATGGCAACCATACACTAACGTTTGGGGAAAGATTTGTGTGTGTGCTGGGAATAAAGTGTTATTGTCACAAATAATTCATAAATGGCATTTCATAAACATTAAAAAAAAAAGATTTTGTACTACTTCAACACAATATAGGGGTTTTAAAATGAGAAATTTAGCCTATTGAAAGACTTTAAAAAATTAACTTGGCTAACATTAATATATTTCTTACCACTAAAGTGTACAGTTTTTGCTTCTCTTTATTTGTTATCATAAAAGAACACTGTTATATTGCATAATCATCACTTTTCGAATATATGAGTGAAATAATGATCAAATCAAAAACATATACTGTATATTGAATCTTAAATTTTGAAGTATTAGTGACTGAGGAGATTTAAAGATTAAGATTAAGTGAGCAATCCTGGTCATGTGATCATAACATGGCAGCCCCATGAGGTGACCCTCTCCATGTAAAATTAAACAGCATTTTTCAGGGTTAATGATATGACTGGAGTCTTCATCTCATGTGAGTGGTCATGATTTTATACATCTGTTTCAAAATTATGATTAATTTCTTCAGAAGTAGGAGGTTTTTAATTAGAACAAAATTACTGAGTGCACCTTTAACTTTGAAATTGTAAAATCATATGCAGTTTATACAAAAAAAAAAAATAAAGAAAATTATGAAAAAAAATAAAACTTTAAAATAACCTTTAGGGAACATTACATTCTTGTCAGTTTATAACACGAAAACCTCCCTGCAACATTTTGGGAACGTTAGTTTATGGTCACAAAAACGAACTAACCAAAAAAAGAAAAAGATGCTAACATTAGGGGAACTGTTTGCTGACTTGGTTTTCTCTCGAAACACCAAACTGTTTTTCAACTAAAAATAAAAACCGATAGATAAAACAGATGCATAAAAATCTCCGATCAAGGTTTGGTCCTTTACTCTTCACAATGCAAACCACTTAAAATCTTGCATACCATTATCGTACAACATGAGATAAATGGGATGAAATTATATGCAAATATAATATTTAAGCAGCTCTGTGATTGGCCGCCACCGTTGCCCTTTGACATCACCGCGTGACGTTGCCATGATCCTCCAAGCAAGCAGCCCGTCCGACGTGCAGTTACTACAACAGGCCCAGTAAACGATGCTAGTAGAAATCTTGCATAAACACCCAGCCGTTTACCAGTATTAATCACTTGCGCGTCAGGATGATTATAGAAAATGTTGACGCTTTGAAATCCTGGCTGGCTAAACTTCTTGAGCCCATGTAAGTGTTGAAATGAGTGACATTTGAACCAACGCTGCTAACTTGCTAACACATTAGCTGGGCTTCAAACCATTTACATTCACCACCATTAGACCGGGATAACTTTTATCATGTGGTTAAATGTGAGGTAAACTGTGTTCTATTAATCGATAGCTCTGTTCGTTCAATAAATCAACAAACCACCCTGTTAGAAGACATATAGCAGGAAGCTAAGCTAAGGGGATCTGAGTGGTTGCTCATCAAAACAGTCTCATAGTATTTAGAGACCGGGCCAAACTGGATCAGGGCACAAGTTATTTTAGATTAAGCGTCTCGGCATGTAACCATAAAGTGCTCGGGCTGGGATCAGGAGACAGACACTTTATTTAAGTGTTTGCTGCACAAGCTGCCAACTTGTCAAGCATCTTGCACAGTGCATCATTGCAGAGCTCTTGCGAAAGCTGCTACTAAACATTACAGAGACACCAGGCGGTGTATTATTGTTTTAACTGGACCTCTGGATCAATTTGCACCCATCTTTCATGTATTTTGCATGTGTGTGGCCCCATACAAATGGAATGTATTTTAAATAAACCTGTGAACTTTTGCAGATGTGATGCTGACCCATCTGCACTGGCAAACTACGTTGTGGCTTTAGTAAAGAAGGACAAACCAGAGAAAGAACTGAGAGCATTGTGTGCAGATCAGTTGGACGTTTTCCTCCAGAAGGGTAATGGCATGCAGTTCACACTTTAGTTGTTTTTTTGTCCTTAAACGGTCATGTGGTGTCAACTCAACCAGTGTTTGACTAAAGAGACACATGTATCGCTTATTCTTAATAGTAGCGTTTTTTTTGCATTCTTGAAAATTGAGATTACCGGTACCTTATTGCTTTAATCTGAATAAATAAAGGTACATTTTCTATATTAAAATGTATTTAAAAGTTACAACTGTAGGGGGCCTGGGTAGCTCAGTGAGTAAAGACGCTGACTACCACCCCTGGAGTTGCGAGTTCGAATACAGGACGTGATGAGAGATTCCAACCAGGTCTACTAAGCAACCAAATTGGCCTGGTTGCTAGGGAGGGTAGAGTCACATGGGATAGCCTCCTTGTAGTCGCTATAATGTGGTTCTCGCTCTCAGTAGGGCACGTGATGAGTTGTGCATCCATACGCGCTACATCATGTGGTAACACGCTTAACAAGCCACATGACATGATGCGCAGATTGATGGTCTCAGACGTGGAGGCAACTGAGATTTGTCCTCCATCACCCGTATTGAGGTGAGTCACTACGCTACCAGGAGGACGTAGAGCATTCCAAATTGGGGAGAGAAGAAAAAAGTTACAACTGTAGACCTTTTTGTTGGACAAGAAAATCTAGCTTCATATCATGTGACCCGCGTTTGATTTTCTGATGGAACCACACTGAGGGCCCCCTATCTCTGCGATTCAACCATACAGGGTCCTAAAGATGAAGATACAAAAAGAAAACAATTTTACAATGTTGTGACAAGGCAGAAGGCGGGGCTGGGTCATGATTCTGCACACCTGCCCTCTTATCAGGCTAATCAAGCCTCCGAGAGGGATAAAGGCCAACTGCGGACGGTGGTGCAACAGAGAGAGAGCGTTTACGAGCAGCTGTCTGTTGTGTATTTGAGTCTTTTGGTTTTAAGTTCTTAATTAAATATGATTTATATTGTTAAGCCGGTTCTCACTGACTCCTTTCCATAACTCCCTTTACACTGGTGCCAAAAAGACACAAACACACACATATGATGAACAGCTGCCCAGAAAACACTCCCTCTCTGTCGCACCACTGTCCGCAGTTGGCCTTTATCCCTCTCAGAGGCTTGATTAGCCTGATAAGGGGCCAGGTGTGTAGAATCATGAGCCCACCCTCTGCCCTGTCACAGATGTCTAATACTTCTGCGGTTATAAACACTCCAACTTTGGAAAACAACACGAGAGTTTTTTTTTTTTTTTTTTTTTGACTCAAAAAAAGTATTCAGACCCCCTTAAATTTTTCACTCTTTGTTATATTGCAGCCATTTGCTAAAATCATTTAAGTTCATTTTTTTTCCTCATTGTACACACAGCACCCCATATTGACAGAAAAACACAGAATTGTTGACATTTTTGCACATTTATTAAAAAAGAAAAACTGAAATATCACATGGTCCTAAGTATTCAGACCCGTTGTTCAGTATTTAGTAGAAGCACCCTTTTGATCTAATACAGCCATGAGTCTTTTTGGGAAAGATGCAACAAGTTTTTCAAATCTGGATTTGGGTATCCTCTGCCATTCCTCCTTGCAGATCCTCTCCAGTTCTGTCAGGTTGGACGGTAAACGTTGGTGGACAGCCATTTTCAGGTCTCTCCAGAGATGCTCAATTGGGTTTAAGTCAGGGCTCTGGCTGGGCCATTCAAGAACAGTCACGGAGTTGTTGTGAAGCCACTCCTTCGTTATTTTAGCGGTGTGCTTAGGGTCATTGTCTTGTTGGAATGTGAACCTTCGGCCCAGTCTGAGGTCCAGAGCACTCTGGAGAAGGTTTTCGGTCCAGGATATCCCTGTACTTGGCCGCATTCATCTTTCCCTCGATTGCAACCAGTCGTCCTGTCCCTGCAGCTGAAAAACACCCCCACAGCATGATGCTGCCACCACCATGCTTCACTGTTGAGACTGTATTGGACAGGTGATGAGCAGTGCCTGGTTTTCTCCACACATACCGCTTAGAATTAAGGCCAAAAAGTTCTCTTGGTCTCATCAGACCAGAGAATCTTATTTATCACCATCTTGGAGTCCTTCAGGTGTTTTTTAGCAAACTCCATGCGGGCATTCATGTGTCTTGCACTGAGGAGAGGCTTCCGTCGGGCCACTCTGCCATAAAGCCCCGACTGGTGGATGGCTGCAGTGATGGTTGACTTTCTACAACTTTCTCTCATCTCCCGACTGCATCTCTGGAGCTCAGCCACAGTGATCTTTGGGTTCTTCTTTACCTCTCTCACTAAGGCTCTTCTCCCCCGATAGCTCAGTTTGGCCGGACGGCCAGCTCTAGGAAGGGTTCTGGTCTTCCCAAACGTCTTCCATTTAAGGATTATGGAGGCCACTGTGCTCTTATGAACCTTAAGGGCAGCAGAAATTTTTTTGTAACCTTGGCCAGATCTGTGCCTTGCCACAATTCTGTCTCTGAGCTCTTCAGGCAGTTCCTTTGACCTCATGATTCTCATTTGCTCTGACATGCACTGTGAGCTGTAAGGTCTTATATAGACAGGTGTGTGGCTTTCCTAATCAAGTCCAATCAGTATAATCAAACACAGCTGGACTCAATTGAAGGTGTAGAACATCTCAAGGATGATCAGAAGAAATGGACAGCACCTGAGTTAAATATATGAGTGTCAAAGCAAAGGGTCTGAATACTTAGGACCATGTGATATTTCAGTTTTTCTTTTTTAATAAATGTGCAGAAATGTCAACAATTCTGTGTTTTTCTGTCAATATGGGGTGCTGTGTGTACAATAATGAGGAAAAAAAAAGAACTTTATGCAAATGGCTGCAATATAACAAAGAGTGAAAAATTTAAGGGGTCTGAATACTTTCCGTACCCACTGTATAATGCAACAATTGGTGCTGAAGTCAATTGATTTTAGTAATAGAATTTGATTAATTGTTTTCTGTTTTTCACTTTCACAGAGACTACAGGGTTTGTGGATAAACTATTTGAATGTCTAGCCACCAAAAATTATTTGGGAAATCCACCTGCTAAAGAGGAGGTCAAAACCCCTTTAGTGCAGAAGATTGAGGAAAAGGAAGAGGTAAAATCAGTTCAAACAAGTTAATCTGTCAGTTTTGTAAACTGTGCCCAAAAACCATTAGTTTAACTAGTGAAAAAATATAATATTAATTTAATCTAATGTCCATCTTCATTCCCAAAGTTCCTGGTTCAAATTCATGAAACACAAGCAGAACACATTTTTTGTGTAAATCATTCACAAAGCCTTTCTGACGTAAATTTTCAGATTCATGAAAGTTTTCATATTTTAAAAATGTTAGTTAGTACGAACAAAATTTACACCTGCTCCAGAACACACATAAAACTGTTTTTTTGTTCTTTCTGATAAATTCCTATGACTACATTATGACAGAAGTTAAATTAAATAAGTAATGAAAGATTAACTTATAATGAAATTAGTAAAATTTTATCTTAAAAATAAATTAATAAAAATGTATTTGTTTATTTTTTTACCAGATTTAAAAATGTTTGTTTATGCTTGCATTTATTCAAAGTTTATTCTCAACTATGCTTCATTAATTGAATTGAATTACATTGCATGAAAATTACTCGTGTATGTGATTTAAATGTTGTGCGATGCGACTTAAGAATGGCTTGTAAACATTCTGTTTTCACTTGCCAATGATTGAGAACATTTCTCTGCATGATGCGTCTTGTTTGCGCACACTATGAAGGAAATGTTTTCCGCTACCTTATTTGGCTGCAGTGGATCCTGAAGTGTCATGGATTGCGGTGTCACCATCACTTTCGTTGAGCTGTGATATTCCATAGTTACAATTACATTACATTTAACAATAGTGTGACAATTGAGGAAGGCAGGGCTGGGTCGTGACTACACATGTCCGGCCCCCAATCGGGCTAATCAGCCGAGGAGAGGGATAAATGTGGCGGAACGTGGCAGTTCGGGAGAGGGAGAGCTACAGGCAGCTGCCCTATATGCGTTTTATGTTTGCGTGTATTTTTGTTTTCATTAAACATTATTTTGATGGTTCGTCCAGTACCCACCACCTCCTTTCCAGTGAACCCTGTTACAAATGTAACTTGTTTTTAATACTCTGAATTTGCTTAAACTTTTCCATGGACTGTTTTCACAACATTCTCTGTTTTACTGCATCTGCAGACCAGCCACTTGTCTGTTGGAAGGAAGAGCATGTGGACTTGAATTTGTGTACATTACATATTTTTACACACAAGTCAATACTCATAATGTGAGTAAAGTTTGGTTTGACAAGTTCCGTGCAATGTGTGTACAAAGACGAGATCGAAACACTCCCTTTTCATTCAGTTATGTCTCTTTTAATATCCTTTCTGTTGTTTACATTCTGGTCAGTTGTTGTTCAAAAAGTAAAAAGACATTTCTCTTGTTGATGTGCGCTGTACTCCATTTTAGCACCTGCTACACCTATCAATGTAAATAGTTGTAAATCGTACATTGTGCATATACACCGATCAGCCACAACATTAAATCCACCTGCCCAATATTGTGTAGATCCCCCTCATGCCGCCAAAATAGCGCCAACCTGCATCATTCTGAGAATATATTCTTCTTGCCACAATAGTACAGTGCGGTTATCTGAGTTACTGTAGACTTTGTCAGTTCCAACCCGTCTGGCCATTCTCTGTTGACATCTCTCATCAACAAGGATTTTCCATCCACAGAACTGCCGCTCACTGGATGTTTTTTGTTTTTGGCACCATTCAGAGTAAATTCTAGAAACTGTTGTGAGTGAATCACAGAAATACAATACAGAAATACTCAAACCAGCCCATCTAGCACCTACAATCATCAAATACAGGTCAGGAGCTTCAGTTAATGTTCACATAAACCATCAGAATGGGGAAAAAATGTGATCTCAGTGATTTGGACGGTGGCATGATTGTTGGTGCCAGATGGTCTGGTTTGAGTATTTCTGTAACTGCTGATCTCCTGGGATTTTCACACAATTTGATATAGTAGCACTTAAATGTTACAAGTCTATTTTCATTATTGGGTTCCAAACTTTATTAACCAATATTTTATGTAACAAAATGTGTATGAAATTTAAAACACTTGTATCATTATTATAAATGCAATTTTATGACATATAAATTGTTAGAATGTGAAATTTGTACATATAAAAAAAAAAATCTAAAATGTGATTAAAATGATGAAAATTCAAATATATAATATAAAATATACTCAAATATTATAGCATGTAAAGTCATATATATTTGATGATGTACCTTCCCGGATTGCTATATATCCTTTTTATTTTCATTATGCTTGCATGTTGAACTTGCCAATGCAGATTTTTTTTCTCCTGTGTGTCCGTAGAAGGGTTGGACCTCTAATGTGACTGGTTGGACAGTTTCTTCATTTAATATGAGCTCAATAATTAACATTTCATAATGTAGTATAGTCATCGATAAATCACGTTCAGTTATTAACGCATGGTCTATTGAAATGCTGTTAAACCTGTAAATAAACATATCACGGGCAGGTGCGAACACAGTATAGTGAACAATAATTCAATCCTAGCACACTGTTGTGGCTTTCAAATTTTTAGTAGCTCACAACTTTTTGGTCAAAGACCTTCTACATGTATTTATTTCTCTGAAGATTCTTGCAGTGGAAGTATATCACTGTTAACGTAATAATTTACCTGAGAAGTTTCACCAATGATTTTGGCAATGTGCTTGACTGAACCAGAAGGTTAATGGTGTTGGATATCCTCCTGCTGGCATGAACTCAAATTTTGTGATTTGACTGCACTTCAATTTAAACCCCTTTCATTACTGTTCCTCACATCCCTATTTGCATTTACTAGCGAATCTGATGCTATCCTTATAGAGCGTTTTCATGGGCATGAATTATGATAATTGTGAGTGAACTAATTTACGAATGTTTGGAATCCACCTTACATTCACAAACCCATTTAACAAATCTGGTGGGTACGAAGCATTCGTGAATCTGTAGGAAAGATCTCGGGAAGGTCCATTTTATGCGCAAATTACTCAGAATTTTCTCATATTTATGAAAGTTTCATGAATGAGGCCCATTGAATCGTTTGCCATGCTCAGGTTAGTTTCACTGGCCAAATAGTTTTTGAGGCCACTGAATAATAGCATTTTTTTTTTTCAGTCTAATCCTGTTGTAGATGATCTGGAGAACAGAAGACGAAGAAGCCCGTTAAGGAATCGTTCAGACTTCAACGAATCAAGGTTGGTCTCCTACTGCTGCTGCTTTTTTATACTGTATCTGAATTATTAGATGTTCATATGTATTCTAGACCTAGCATAGTGTGAATCTTTCTACATATAGAACAGCTTTTGTTTTTTTTATTGTTTTGTGTGGCTGTTCTCTATCTATCCATTTTTACTTTGTGTTGAGCATTTTTTCTTTGTTGACCTTTGTCGTTTGTGTACACCACCAATGTCTACGTCTACCATCAGATACCAGTTAATTAAGTTAATTAATAATAAAGCAAAATTGGGGGCCTGGGTATCTCAGCGAGTAAAGACTCTGACTACCACCCTTGTAGTCGCGAGTTCGAATCCAGGGCGTGCTGAGTGACTCCAGCCAGGTCTCTTAAGCAACCAAATTGGCCCGGTTGCTAGGGAGGGTAGAGTCACATGGGGTAACCTCCTCTTGGTCGCTATAATATGGTTCTTGCTCTCAGTGAGGCGTGTGGTGAGTTGTGCGTGGATGCCGCAGAGAATAGTGTGAACCCTCCACACATGCTATGTCTCTGGGGTAACACGCTCAACAAGCTATGGTATAAGATGTGTGTATTGATGGTCTTGGACAAGGAGGCAACTGAGATTTGTCTCAGGATTGAGGCGAGTCACTACGCCACCACGAGGACTTGGAGCGCATTGGGAAGTGGGCATTCTAAATTGGGGAGAAAAAATAAAAATAATAGAGCAAAATCAATAGAAATTATAGGTCAAATTTAGGCAGTAACAAAGCTGTCTATCATGAAAACTCAATGTGTATTTCTTCAGGGCTAGAGATGACCGAAGGAGAGATGATCGTAAGCGGCGGGAGATGGACCGTCATGGGAAGAGCGGAGAGTCGTACCGGGAGCGACATGAGCGGCGGGGTGGGAGCTCACGGGGGCGGAGCTACAGTCGCAGCAGGAGTCGCAGCAACAGCCGTGGAAAGAGTCGAGAGAGAGAGCACAATCAGAGAAGAGGTGATGACTGGATCCAGTCTGATTCCGAACTTTGATTTGATTAAATTCCAATAATGTTTTTCAATCTGTAAATGTTAAAATACTCACTGTTTTAAAAGTACAGCTACAAGACGTAAACTATGAGTGTAAACCTGACATTAGTGTACTAAAATTGCTCAATGACCTTTTCTGTGACTAGTTATATTAAAGTTTGTTGTCATGATGACGTAACACAGTGAATCCTAAAACTTTAAAACGACTGTGAAAACGACGGTTTATCAACTTTACAGCTAAATTAACACAAGTTTAAACAGAAGATTAAAGTAAGTCCTTTTATGAAATAAGCTTCACATTTCTGCCTTCTAAACCACTTAAAAATTGGCTCCATTCACTCCCATTGTAAATGACTCGCTGTGACCCAGATTTTGTTTTCTTTTTTTTTCTTTTTTTTTCTTTTGTAGTGGTCAACATTATTCCACAAATGCTATCGATTGAGCTTCACTTGTATTGAACCCAGAAAAATCCTTTTAAAATTCAGAAAAACATGAGAATTTAGAACAAAATAGATTTGATTAGGCTACTGATGAGACTGGATTCTTCATCTTATGTGAGTGTACTTAATTTAAACTATATAGCTAATTATATAACTGTGGTTTAAAATATTTCAAAAGTTCAGTATTTGTGTAAAAAAAAAAATTATGACAAAAAAAATACTTGTTGCATCTTCAAATGTGCTTCATTTCAACAGAGCACAGATCCAAATTCGAGCAGGAGCGGAAGGACGCTGAGCCCTACAACCCTTCCTCTGCTCACATAGGTAACCCTACACCACCAGCAGTCTCATCCACCCCCCCTGCTCCCTCTGCCCCTACCCCAGCACCAGTTCCCCTCCTCGGGGAGTCCCGCAATCCCCAAAGCCGTAACTGTGGTAGCACCGGCTCACCTGCCCGACAGTACCTCAGAGAGTTGGTCCACATACTTCAGCAACCACACAGACGGCAAGACATTCAACAAGAGCAGTGCACCCAAACACCGCTGCAGAGACTATGACGGTAAGAATTGTTGCATTATGATTATATATTTTTTGAGAATTTTTGACATTTAGCTGCAAATATTTGTTTAGCGGGAAGCTTATTCATTTGGCTTTTGCTTTTTATCAGGTTTGTTTTTGGAAAAATGTTTGCATGTTGTTGAAGTTCAATACAAATGAGATTAGTAGATACAAAATATAAAGGCAAATGGCAACAAATGATGCTTGAGTTTTTGTCAGAACTAGTTTCACTTATTGGACCCATTTTTGCAATGACTTTCAATCGATTGGTGTCAAGGTGATTTTTAGTGGATGAATGAAGTCAGTTCCCCTCAAGTTCATACAGGTGTCTTGGTAGCCTCAGGTGCAGAGTCAGAAATTAAATGTCTTTTTTCCTATTTCATTTTTGACCCAGCTCTGGGGTAGTTAATCACATTAATTATAGACATGTTCTGTTTCAAACCAAATAAACATATTTTTGTGAAGTGCTTTGCTTGACATTTTATATATTTTACCCATCAGGGTGTCTGTTTTTTAATGCATTACTAATCATTTTGCATAACAGTATCCCTTTTAGGCCTCCTGGGAGCTGTGCTAAATTGGCAGTGTTTATATTTGCCGCCTTGTCTCCCTGGAGCCGGGGTATTTTTCCACACTAGTGGGAGTTTGAGGAAATGTACACAGGGAGCGAATGAGGAATGGATGGTTAGCTTGATTGTGTTATGATCACACTAAAAAAGCTTTGAATTGTCATGCTGGGTAGCTCATCAGTACTTAAGATTGATATATGTAAACTATGCCAATGATATAACTCATTTGTAAATACTAGGGATGCGAGTATATGGTTGTCTCATGATTCGGTCCGACATATGACATGAGGTTCACGATCAATACAATCACTGTTTGTTATAACAACATATATATGACAAAGTATCACAGAGGTTTTTCTTTTTGTATTATTATTTAAAGAAATGTTTGAGCAAAATGCATTTCAAATTTCTAATCAGAATAAAGTTCTGTACTGTAAATTCTCATTAAGAGTAGTGCCCCATGAAATCTGTTTGATCTGCTTAATGACTAAACATAAATTAAAACAGAACAATAATTTTTATCTTAGCATTGTATTATTTTTATCAAATGAAGTGTTTTCAGATCCTCACGGCACATTCCAAAATACAGCGTTGTTATATTTTTGTCAAATAGCAGATCATCACAATAGTAATGAAAGCATTGGTGAAAACCTTTATTTGTACAGCACTCTTGCTAGTGAGATATTGCTTAGCCTAATTATAATTTTTGTTAGTAGCAGTATTTATTAATACTGCATTGATTATTACATTGTAATATACAGTAGTAATATATTTCTGTCGCAATTTCTTCAATTTCAGAAAACCTAATGAAGCACTTAGTTTTTGTTTTTGACGAAATAAGCAGTTTGCTACATGGATTAATGTGCTTATTAAACCAAAAGGCTTTGATTTAATTATATAAATATACATTATAGTCTTCATGTGCTGCGCACTTCCCAGTTAATAAGTGCTCTGCTCTTTGTCATCTAAACACACACACGTGATATGATGCGGTTTTATCAGTGTTCAGTTTGAAATACACAAGGAAATATCACAAACAAATAAAACCTTGAAGAATAGATGGCTACATTCAGGCTGAACATGTGCAGGACCAGCCATATGACCGAATAGAACATCTATAAAAAATGTAACCATAATATACAAGGGTATGATTTTATGGTTTTAAATAACTTACTGATAGTCTGTGTCTTGTCAGCTACTTGTTTTCGTACTTTATAGGAAAGACAAAGTGCTGCCACACTGGTGAATTCAGCATAGACACCACATTCTCAATCTCTGTGTTGGGTGTGTTGCTGTCGTCTTTAGCCATTTTCAAATAATAGAAACACGTTTGGTGAAGTATGGCTACTTTTGCACACAACATGAAGATTGCTGCTTCTGTTGTTTGGCCTAAATAGTGTGGAATAAAGCAACCGAGAGCTTTTAATAATTTACTGGTGATTTAGTTTGATTACATTTATGCACATTTTTGCAAACTTCTAAATGTCAAATGTTATTATTTATATTTGGTTTCATCATATTTTTTGGTTTGCGATATTTCGAAATTCAATATATCGTCCCATACCTAGTAAATTATTTATTATAATATTAGAGGTTGACCGATGGTGGATTTTGCTAAGATTGTGGAAAAGGCAGAACCAATGAATCTGTCTATGGTTTTAAAAATCAATTTATAGAGGTTTTCTTAGTCTTTCCTTACCATGATTGGCACAGATGTAGAGTCTTACTTGCTTGAAGTACTTTTGCTAAATGGAAAGTTCACCCTTATGACATTCTAAACATATGAAGACGTAAGAAGACAGGACAGGATTTAGTTTTTTTTTCTGAAAGAGTTTTGCGTGCGCTTGCAATTGTTTGCATTTCACTCGCAAAAAGTTTCCCTTGCAATATTTTAGCATTCCCATGCAATAGTTTAGCACTCCCTTGCAGTGAGTTTTGCGTTCCCTCGCAATAGTTTGCGTTACCTGACAATAAATGTACCATTGTTTTACTACAGTAACCATATTATTAACCATGGTATTCATAGTGAAACCATAGTAATAATAGAGGAAAACAAAAACTATGGTAATAAAAATCATAACTTTGTGTTTATTTTACTATACAAATGCCATAGTTTAACGTATTATTTAACTTATACACACTAAACTTATTGTGACTGCACACAAACAGTTGCAAGGGAACCCAAAACTATTAGGAGGGCATGCAAAACTTATTGTGAGGGCACGTAAATGCTTACTAGGGAACCCAAAACTTATTGCGAGGGCACGCAAAATTAACCAGTTCACACCCTCTCCTTTAAGAGGCTCTGTACAAATATTTTTTTTCTCTGTGCTGAGGTTTTTCAGGCAGATTGACAACCTCGGGCACTATTTACATTCATTGTGTTGAAAAAAGATGCTATACAAGAGTGATTGGCTAACTTTTTTTTAACAAAGACTTTTTATCTGTCTTCGCTTAACATTTAATGTTATTTTGAAATATTTTGTCTGTTGCTGTGTCTGAGCAGAGAAAGGATTTTGTATTCGAGGTGACCTCTGTCCCTTTGACCACGGTAATGACCCCCTGATCGTGGATGACGTCACCCTTCCTACAATGATCCCGTTTCCGCCCCCACCATGCCAGCCACGGATGCCCATGCCTCCCATGACTGAACCACCTCCGGGCATGCGCATGCCGCCACCCCCTCACGGGCAGCCCCCGCCTCCGGGCATCTACCCCATGCCAGGTGAGAGTGCAATTTTGATTTCAGCATGTTAATCGAACACCTCTTGTATTCCGAAGCAGAGCAGAAGTAGTACGAATTTTTTTTTCCAGTGTCCATGTTAACAGGTTAGTTTTCAGAAGCAGAAACAGCCGGACAGAAGTATCCCAGAAGCAGCACTGCTCCGATCTTTTCGAGTTTATTTTTGCTGCGCTGTGCATGCTGAATTAAAATGATAGTGCACTGTTGATGGACATCATGAAGATGAGTTGACATGAAAAAATATAAATTGACAGATGAAGCATATGTTTGAAGTCTGGTGTGTTTTTGTATGGTTTAGAGCAGTGTTTCCCAATCTTTTTTCTGGCACGGCACACTTTGTACAACTTAAAAATTCTACGGCACACCACTATCCCACATAGGCTAACAATCATCAATATTTTTACTTTTCAAGAACTTGTCCATGTTTTCTGTCCATCTCAGTAGTTTACTTGTAATGTTTGAAATTCGGCTATGCAAAAAAAAAAAAAAGAAGTCTCATAGGTTGGCTTGTGTGAGGACACCGGTGGCAAGAGCGCTAAATGTGTAATGAAAACAAATTTGCTGCTTTTCTAATTTGTAGATTTGTTCTTGCAATCCCACAACAAATTAAAGGGATACAGACTCTGGGCGAAAAAGGCAAGACAATCACTGGTCCACAAACATTTTTTCTGAGTATATTGTTTTTAAAGAATAAGCTAAAAGTCCAGCTATTTTAGTGATTCAAGTTTACAATTGTGCAGAATTGGCTACAAAATAAAGAGTATTTTCGTGAGACTTGCTTCTGTTTCACAAATGTGTTCATTTTTATTAACTGATTAGTTCAGTGACCCCTTCTGGATATGTCACTAGGTGGTGACAAATGAGTGTCTTATGTGCTATGAGTGAGTCAGTGAATCATTTTGAGATGTTCATGACCGAAATCTACCAAGAGACTTAAGCATTAAAACATGTTTAAGCATAAAAAGAACAAAGCAGATCTATAGTCTTCCTTCAGTAAGAGCATGATTTTTCATCCAAAATGACAACAATAATAGTCTAATAATAGTGAGTTTCAATAACGTCCTTACTTTCTCCTACATTAAAACTTGCATGACTACAAATCTACTGACTTCAGCAGAAGAATTATAAACTCCAAGCAGATCTACGGTATCATTTACAGTAGCCTATTTAAACTGCTGAGTATAACAGAAAAGACCACAATAATAGACCAATAATAATAATTTTGAGTTTCAATAATGTTCTTTTGTCATTGTAAAGCACATTTCACATGAGTTGAGTCGAGGCGTCAACGCTCCATTCAGTGCCAGCGTCAAGTGCCTTCCACATGACAAGAGTTGCAGAAGGATAAAAAGACTCGTTTATGTTTAGGTCTAAGCGTTTTCTTGGTGAATTTAAATTAGTTTAATTACTGGGGTCTCTGATATTGGTAAACAATAAGGTAATATTTAATTAAAAGAAATTATGAGACATTCAATATCTCTTCACAAATTTTGAACAGTTTTTAAATATTTATTGTTGTGTAGAACTCTCAAAGACATTATTGGTGAAGCAAAAACGTGTGTGTAAATCACTTTGGTGTAAAGTGACGTCACTTCATAGACTTCAGTGTATTCTGCAGCGCTGACACGAGTCATGAGAAAGACCCTTAATGCGTATAAATATCAGTCACTTTTACACATTAATCACTGCTCTTCACAATCACAAAAGTGACTGGTTATGGTTTCAAAATTCAAATTTCTCCGAAAGGTGAGGAGTTTGCATCCCTGAAATTTTTATTTTTATTTTCATGCATTTATTTTGTGGAATTTGATCATTTTCCACAGCACACCTGACAGTCTTTCATGGCACCCTAGTGTACAGCAGCACATTGGATGGGAAACACTGGTATAGTACACACAGGAAAATTCTTCAGATGGAATCATTTTTCAAAGGTCTAAAAGATGTTAATTTTTCAATCCAACTTTTTTTTTTTTTTCAAACTTAATTTTTATATATTCTTATCTTTTTAGGAACAAACTTAAACCTACATCACATATAATTGTTCTTGCATTTGTTGCGGGTCAACATAGTTTACTAAACATGAACAATAAACAAACTAATTTAACAACCAATATACAAAAGTAATCCACATTGGAAAGAGAAGAACAAAAATAAATAAATAAATAAAATCAATAATAATAAAATAATGACATCATAATAAATACAATCAACAAAACTATATGAATAAATTAATTCTTGAATCCAACCAAGGAGAGTGGTAATTAAAGCCAGAGCCATATCATGTGTGATTGGCCAAAGACTCTCCATTGTCTCTCCAGCAATAAGCCGTCTGGTTGAGATTCATCTTGGATACCACTACTTGTGTTCTAAAAAATCAGATTGAGGATTTCCCACTGAATTCTCCATTTAACTGAATTTGTGACTTAATGCAAGTCAATAAAACTATATCTCCAGGCCTCCTTATTTATTTCCTTAAGCTAATTTTCCCATTTGTGCCTAACATGCTCAATATTATTTTTTTTCCTTTCAGATAAGGCCAGGTATAGAGTAGATACTGGTTTACCTGCAAACTCATTAAGCTGAATTCTTCAAAACTATTGTTAATTGGTTTGGGATTTCTTTTGAATTTGGGCATTTGAGAAGAAAATTTCTTATTTGAGGATATGGGTAAAAATCAGCTCTTGGTAAACCAAAATCTAATACCAGCTGTTGAAAGGTTTTCAATGTATTACCAGTAAGCAGTTGATGAATATATAGTCTCCACCTCTAAAAGCCTAAATCTAGTTCTAGGGGCATAACTTTCTTTAAATATGAAATATCTGACAGGGCTTAGTCCTCAGTTGAGAGACTGAAACTCTGCTGAACTTCTCTCAATGCTAAAAGAGTAGTCATTGTCATCTCCTAAACTGATTTTCCAGCTCTTTTCTTCACAAAAAGGAATAGCCGACAATGGCGCACACGAGCAGATTCTCTTCTCTATTTCTAGCTTCTTGTATCAGACCTATCTGATACCCACACAGTCATTGTTCTCAACTGACATGCTAACCAGTAATATCTTAAATTTGAATACATTTCAGTAATATCAGAACTGTCTATCTACCTCTAGGGCGTCTTCCCTGGCAGATAAATCTTGAAGTTAATCTGTCCAACCGTGAAAACATGGACCTTGGAGGTGTTAGGGGTAATACCTGAAATAGAAACAGCAATCTGGGAAAGATATTAATTCTAATCGACTCTGTTCTTCTGGCCTTAGAGAAGGGCAGCACATACCACCTGTCCAGATCACTTGTAATCTTTTTCAATGAGCTTAATGTAGTTGGCCTACTGATCTGAATTTGGGGGGGATTTTTGTTTGTTCCGTAGTATGTTATGCCTTCTCTTGGCCATCTAAAATGAAAAGATGCTTTAATATGAGGGGAAATGTGTGCATTTAGAGCTATGGCCTCAGTTTTATTCACATTAATTTTGTATTCTGATAAATTTCCAAATTGTTTAATTTCCTCCATTTAATATTGAGACTGAACTTAGTGGATCTAAAACATATACCAGGACATCATCAGTCCAAATTTTTGCTCTAATCGTTATATTGATGATATCATTTGTGGAAGAAAAAAAATAAGGTGATATAACGTTTTTGATGTCAAAATATGTTCTATCGTAGTTTATGGTTAATTGACAGGCTGTAAGTAAGCCATTTGTGGGTTTACCTTTCTAGCTCAACCTATAGCATGAGTTGGGGCGTGGCTACTTGTTTAGCCGGGCGAATAAGAACATCTATGGCAGACATGTACAGATGAACGCTACGCCAAAACATAATGACAGGCTAAAAGACACAGAGAACAGCGTAAAACCAGAATGAATATTGGCATTGCATGTACAAGATGAAGGAATTTTGGGTTTCGATGGAGACACTGAACTTGACTATTTGCTTCTCGACGGGTAAGCTACACTCGAGTTAGCTCATTTCTGTCGAAATTCAAGTTCATTCTTAAGATACTCGGAATATGTATCGTTACACTTACTATCCACTAGAAGAACCATCCTACTTCATGTGGTGGATCCCCCACACACCCAGCCGCCGTTCAAACCGGCGATGTTATCAGATGACACGATTCCTCTGCTACAATTTCTGTCCGGTGTCTATATGTTATAGTGGTCTTGTTTAATATGACATTGTTTATCTCCTTTTATTCAGTATGGCCTATTTGTTCATATAGAATCCGTGTGTCATGATTATGAAATTTGGCTGATGGTTAATTGTCAAACTTATAGTTGTGATTATGACGATTAATTGACTCTTTTAGGGCTTTTACGATTCATTGTCATATAAATTGTCATATTTTATTATTTTTTTTTTTATTTTATTTATCCTTTATTTAACCAGGAAAAAAACCCATTGAGATTAAAAATCTCTTTTGCAAGGGAGACCTGGCCAAGATAGGCAGCAAAATTACATCACATCATTACATGCGTACAAAGACACACAAATGAAATAAATAAAAACATTGACATGTGAGGGAGTCCAACTCAAAGCATCTCATTCTCAACTTAAAAACACTCAAAGGAATCAATTTACTAAGTTTTAAGTTGTTCTGCAGCAAATTCCATGTAAAGGGAGCAGAATAAACAAAGGCCTTTTTACCCAACACAGTACTGACATGTGGAACAGAAAACAAGACAACAGCCTGAGAACGGAGAGAGTAATGACCAGCTCTTTTTTTCATAAGAAGTGAACATAAATAGGATGGGAGCACACCAAGAATAGCCTTATATATAAATGTATACCAATGACAAAGCCTCCGTGTGGCCAGAGCAGACCACCCTACACGAGAATACAGCTCACAGTGGTGTGTGCGAGCTTTACAATTAGTAATAAATCTCAGCGATGCATGATAGACTGCATCAATCATGTGAAGGCAGTGAGCAGATGAATGCATATATAATATATTACCATAATCCAGCACAGATAAAAAAAGTGGATGCCACTAACCGTTTTTTAACTTTAAAAGAAAAGCACAGCTTATTTCGAAAGTAAAAACCAAATTTTAGCCTCAACTTTCTCACTAGACAGTGAACATGAGGCTTAAATGATAGGCAATCATCAGTAATAATACCAAGAAATTTATAAGTTGTAACAGTCTGTATTTCACGTCCATCAAGAGTAATCACTGAGGGAACATTCAGTGGTCTTTTCCGAGGTCCTGTGAAAAGCATACATTTTGTTTTGTCTGCATTGAGCACAAGTTTCAACTTTAGCAAAGTGTTTTGGACCACATTGAAGGCATTCTGTAAATGTGCAATGGCTTGATTAAGAGAGGGTGCACAGCAATAAATAACTGTGTCATCCCTGCATAAAAATGAAAGTTTGCATCAGACACATGCCAATTAAGATTATTTATATAAATAGTAAATAAAAGAGGGCCTAATACAGAGCCTTGTGGAACCCCTTTTAGGATTGGTAAAATACCAGATTGAACACCATCATGCTTAATGCACTGAGTTCTGTCACTAAGATAGTTTGAGAACCAAGATACAGTTTTCTTTGAAAACCCTGAATTAAGAAGCCTAATCTTTAAAACATCATGATCAACCCTGTCAAAAGCTTTTGACAAATCAATAAAAAGTGATGCACAGTGCTGCTTCTTGTCACGAGCAACAGAGATGTCATTTATCACCTTCATTGCAGCTGTGATGGTACTATGTTTTTTCCTAAAACCTGACTGAAATGGTGATAAAATGACCATATGTGTGCTTCATACACCGTAAGAAGTTATTTTTACATATTTAACTTCATATCTATAAATAAAATAATAAAGTTGGGGTATATGAATTCCTTTAAACTTTTAAAATACTTCACCTTTTAATAGCTTTTACTAGTGGTAATCATCAAATCAAATGTATATTAATAAATTCAAATATTATTTTGATTTAAAAAGTAGCTAAATCCAGATTATGCCTAAAAATATTAGTCTACAAACATTTTTATTTCATTACACATGACTTATCGAGCTTTGCCTATAATAATAGTTCACCCAAAAATGACTTTTCTCTAATTTTGTCACTTATGTTGTTGTTCCATGGTGCACAAAAGCTTATGTTGGGCAGAATATTAGCCTCAGTCAGCATTCACTTACACTGCATCTTATTTCCATACAATAAACGTGAATGGTGAGGCAAACATTCTACTCAACATCTCCTTTTGTGTTGCGTGGAAGTGTAAATAATGACAGAATAAAAAAAATAAATATCAATGTCCCTTTAAAACTATGTCCTCGAGTGCAAGAATCAAACATTTTATCATGACAACAAGTGTACTAACTGTAGTGTTTAGCATGCTTCAGTGATCTGTTGTCTTGTTTTAGGACCCCTAATCCCAGTCACTGGGATAGACACTCCTCACACCAGATCTAGCACATCCTCTCCTTTGGCCCTGCCTGGAGTGGGACCACCTCCTCCTTCCTCATCTTCCTCCTCTTCTGCTTCTCTTCACCCTCAATACACTTTGTCTGAATGTAAGACTGCCACTGTGCTTTTCTCCTCTTTGTCACGAGCAGTGGTGTTTCTACAACTGACCCTGTGTGTGCGCTTTAAAGTGGCCATATAATAAAACAAATAAGAGTTTAATGTATTCTGAAGACATACTTTAACGTTTTCAATGCAAAATTTCAAGGGAAAAAAAAGACTACAAAAGTGTCTATTATGGCCCCTTTAATAAACTTGTGAACTCATGTGTAAATCAGTGAGTTTATTCCCTTTAGTGAATGTCAGGACTTGGGAATGTTTTTTTAAATTTTTTTATTTTTTTATATTCTTGTAGTCTGCAATAACGGACTCTGACCATGTAGTAGCGCTGTTGCTAAATGTTTTAATTGTGGAAGGTTGACTCGCACCACACTTTTAAATCACTATGAAACTTTTGAAAAGTGTGCGGTCTGGGACATCTGCAAAAAAGTTGTGTGCCGCAAACAAAAATAATGCACATGCTGATTGTTTGTAATATTTCATTTTATGCATACAGTTAAACAGTTCTTTCATCTTGCTCATACAGACAACTATGACCCTGAGGCGTATAACCCTGAATCTCCGGGGCTGACCGGGCCAGGCAGAGCTCAGTACCGTCATTTCATCCCTCGCATCCAGACACAGAGACCCAACCTTATCGGCCTCACCTCCAGTGATGGACAGACTTGCCGAGGTATCAGATGTTTAAAATAATCAGACCCACACTGTTTTGCATTTGTTTTGAATTCTGAATTCTGACAGGTTGGGAAAGAGTTTTAAACTGAAAGTTCAACATAAGGGTTTTATTGAATTAATCTTCGGTTTATTTGTATTTTTTAGCAGCTAATATCGTGATCCAAACGGAGCCGGCTGTCACAAGTGTGTTGAGCAGTGAGATGAGGTACAGCTCTGAGCAGGAGAACAGAAAGCGAAGTCTGCCAACTACAGATGCCGGACCACTGGCCAAAAAACCCTGGATGGACAAGTGAGTGCTGGAATCAACTGATCTGAGATCAGTGCCTTAAATGACATGTAGCACAGGGTTCCCACGGATCTTAAAAAATCTTAAATTCAGGTTTCTTTTTGTTTAAAAAAAGTCTTTAATATCTTAAATGATTCCAAAAAAGTCTTAATTATTCTTTAAAGAGGTCTTAAATTTGGAGGCGGAAAGACAGGAATCATGATATGACCTAATGTGATTATCAAACTTCCAAAGAATGTGATTCAAACGCAGCACTGTATTTTCTCCAATCACGCGGGAGCTTGTGAGTGTTTCCAGCTGTTGCTGACCAGTTCTCAATCATAACAAGGCCATATAGGAAATGTATGACATTTATATCTGTTGATGGTGATTTAATGTTGATTTAAATATGTCAGTGTTTAATTGTAATTGTTTATATTGTAATACATTGTAGATTATTGTAGGAGTATACATTTCTATCCCTTATTTGTTTAATTGAGCAACTAGAATCAATGAAGTGCAAACATTTCAAAATAAGAGTCCTCTGTGTACTTCTGCCTTTAAAGTTAAAAGGTCTGTGCTGTGAATCTTTATTTTCCTGGTTAAAAACTATCTGGAATTTAATTCAATTTGGAAACTTGTAGCCTCTGACTGGCCCTCCTCATCACAATAAGGAAAGACTAAGAACATTTAATATATTCTACCAATTTTAAAAACTATTGGCAGATTATCTGGCTTTCAACATCAAATCAGCACAACCTTATATTGGTCTACTTATAATTTGTATTTATTTATTTATATAATGGTACATAAACCAATTGAATGTTAATAATATGTATATATATATAAATACATTTTTGATACCGATACCTTGTTCCTAAAACTTTTTCGAAAAAGAAAAAAAAACTTAGCAGGAAAACGATGAACTGTATTACCAGTATTACCGCTGGTTGGATGCTAGGTGGTACTATTGGATAATTGTTGTTAAACGTGGTTAGGGTTAATCTTACACAATAAAGCAAGACACCTTGATTTAAAACTTCAAACTTTATTTTGTATTTATTTTAACAAGTTCAAATGAAACTGCACTCATTTTGTTTTCCATTTAAAATGTGTTGTTAAACTTTATGAAAGATGGCTTTACAACAGTTGTGAACATCTCTCTGGCAAAGAAGCTTCATCTGTGCATTCTCTACCCGTCGGGTATTTCGTTATCCAGGAAAATATATCATGTGTGTGAAATAAATTTGTTTAGTTCCCTCCTTCACAAAATAAGTATATATATATATATCTATCCAATTACATCGGAAACCTCGGGGCTGAGGGATTAGTGAATATTCATGCTTTAGTGATTTTGCATTGAAAATTAAATAATTTATTTAAAAAACTAAAACTTAAATCAAATAAATTTCTAAATTCAAATTGAACTCCAAACAAAAAGCAAATAAATAAATAATAAAGTTATAAAATTATATATATATACTTAACCACTGTCAGGCAAGAATCCGTCTAAACAAGCAGGCGGAAAATTACTTATACAGATGAAGACATAAAAACAATTCTAAATGTAAAAATTATAATTATAATGATGATAATAATCACTGAAATATAAATCATGGTTGAGGTGAACTTGTTTTGTATTATTTTATATAGTTTGTATTATTTTACAGGCTGCAGAGTTGCGTTCACAATAAACCACTCTGTGGATATAAAGTGAACTGAACACAAAGCACCTCCAGAGCTGAGATGTCTGAGGTCATATGCAGCACCCATAAAAAGTAAAAATCAGAAGGCAGAAACAAAGTGTGAGATCCTTAGATGCTCGTGTTCCACGAGACTGCATGCCTCTGTATCAGCGCGTCATACATGCCCATATACTGCTTTTCTGTCATCTGTACTTCAAACATGTGTCTTTGAGTCTATGGGCAAATTATTTGTTATATTAATTTGATGATGATAATAATAATAATAATAATAATAATAATAATAATTTAATAGATTAATGGGAAAACGAGCCAAATATCGTCATGACATGTTCAAAGGCATCAGCTATTGGCAATCTCTCTGACCATCATTGATCCCGAGATCATCGTCTGTTTGCTCAACCCGAATGTGCATTTCTCTCTATAAATGAACAACATTTTCAGACAGACTCTTGCTGGTTTTTCCAACACATTCAGAATCATTACTGGTTTTCCTTCTTGTGTGCGCTTGTAAAAATTATATTTTAAAGGCTCATTATTACGCTTTAGTATTTCTCTGTAATGTAGAACAGTGTTAGCAATATTACTGATAACATTCTTTCTCAGCCCTGGAACTCAAACCAATTTCTGATACTAGTGTTTTTTCTTGATGCCTAAACACAGCCAATCACCAGCACTTAGATTTGGACACATCTAGCATGCTACATGCTTATCACTGACGTTGACGTGATTAACCCCTTGGGTATCGAATTTGGTACCGAATGACAAGACGTTTTTCAATACTCAATTGTTTAGAGGCAATTCGGTCATTGCCTAAAATTTATCGAACTCGATACCCAGCCCTAGTCTTGAGTAATTTCAACTTGCATTAAGCCTACCCTGTTTTACTGATAAGCAATGTTAAGGCCTTGTTGAATGTGTGCCCCTGTCTAATTAAGAGTCTGTGGTACTTGATTTATTTTGAGATTGTGTTGGATTGTTTTGGTATGGGGATACGGTTTTAATTTTATTTGTTCAGGTCTTAAATTTGCTTTTAAAAACACTGCAGCAACCCTGTATTGGAAGCGCACTTTTTTCTCTCTCTCTCTGTTCTGGATTCCAAAAAGGTGTTTGTTTTTTACATTTGAATTGAATCTATAATAGTCATAATTCAAATTATTCGTTTAAAATATATTTGTATTCATTTATTTTTAATTATTCGTTATTATTTTATGTATTTTAAATCATAAATTTAATCTATTAATTATTAATTGTAACAATTTAATTATAAAAGAAAATATTTATTAAAAATGTATTTATTTAAAAAAAAAAAAAATCAAGTTTCATCAAGAAATTAATATTCTTAATTAAAAGTTCCAAGGTTTTAGTAGACTGAATATATTTTTAATAAATGTTATTTTAAATAAAATAATTTAAAGATATTCACTATTAATTATTACATTTAATAATTATTATTTGTGAGAATATTTGTATATTGTTCTTAATAAAAAACATTTTAATGTATAAAGTCCAACATTTTAGAACACTGTATTTAATTAAAATTGTAAAGAAATATTTCAGGTTAATTACAAGTTAAGCTAAATCAAGAGCATTTGTGATATGTTGATTACCACAAAAATACATTTTGACTCGCCCCTCCTTTAACAAAAGCAAAACTTGAGGTTACAGTGAACCACTTACAATGGAGGTGAATGTGGCCGATTTTTGGAGGGTTTAAAGGCAGAAATGGGGAGCTTATAATTTTATAATAGCACTTTAATTCTTCTGTTTAACCTTGTGTATTATTTGAGCTGTAAAGTTATTTAAATAATCGTTTAAGGGATTACAGTGATTACAGTGATATGGCAACATAGTTGTAAAATTGGAAATAACATTAATCAGAAAAGTTTAGTAAGTGATTTTTATCACACTAAAATCATGTGTATAAGCCAGTTGTTTACATCTTTGTCTTTACTTTTGAAATAGTGAATATTTGAATGTTTACGGATTGGCCCCATTCACTTACATTGTAAGTGCCTCACTGGAACCAAGATTTTTGCTTTTGTTAAGGAGGAAGTATTTTTGTGGTATCAGTATTATGCCACAAATGCTGTTGATTGAGCTTACCGTAACTTGTATTGAACCCTGAATAATATTTTCTGAGTATTCATTTTTTATGTTAAAAACTTGAAACTTGAAAACTTGAAGTATGTACTTGAAACACTTATTTGTTATTTGTTTCTCTGTTTATATAGATTTGGACTTGGTCACTGCCTTAAGGTGGCGATATCCCGAGATTCGTGATGTTGTGGTGTGATAGGCTTCTCTGTTTTACAGGCAAAATTTCAATAACCAACATAAACCCAACTTCCCAAAGAAGAACCATTACGTCAACACCAAACTAGAGGTCCGCAAAATCCCCCGAGAGCTGAACAACATCACCAAACTCAACGAGCACTTCAGCAAGTTTGGAACAATAGTCAACATTCAGGTACACTTTTTCCAAAGATCTTTTACTGTGAGATTTGACTGTGTTCAGAGTTTCATATGCATCATATAAATTCTCATAATATTAAATTTAGCAGCGATATTTACAAATCACTCCCAAACACAGAAACAGAAGTAAAATGCATAGTTCACATAATTAAGCATTTTAGAGACATTTTTCACAATTTAAAGGCTAACTTTTGTTACACAGGCAACCTGTGTAGTTGCACCTATAAATTGCAAAACATTTGGAACTTCAGATTGCATCAAAATGTGGATTGATTTTTTTCTCATTTTCTTGTGGTTTGGATGTAATGTGAAACTTTTTTCTACTCTTAATTTTTACAGGTGGTGTTTGGGGGCGACCCGGAGGCGGCCTTGATCCAGTATACAGCCAATGAGGAGGCGCGGAGGGCCATCTCTAGCATTGAAGCCGTTCTGAACAACCGCTTCATCAGAGTGTACTGGCACAGAGAGGCCACAGCCAACACACAGGAACAGGGACCCAGTCAGGGCACAAACCCTGTCCAACAGCACCCCATCACAAACAAGGTCAGATGTGTGATGCTGATCAGTATTAATAAAAAGAGAAATTCACTCACTGTACCTAATTTATTTTTTCTTCATTTTAATTTACTAATTTAAATATAATTTGTTTTATTTATTTATTTATTTTTCATTTTCTTGATTGAATTAATTGGATACAGCTGTTGAGAAATATTTCAAATCTACATGCCATTGTTTTAATTTAATATTTCAATGAAATATATAAATTATATTATAATACTAGATATTGTTTTAATTAAATTATTTCATATTAATATTAACAAATGTAATTAAAACTATTACATATAAATTCTATATTACATTTTAATATAAAGGACTGTGTTCAATAGCAATTTATTTATTTTTGGGTTTGAAATTTCACTGGTATTGGTATCAAGTACTGAAATTTTGGTATCCTAAAAACCCTACTTTATACTTATGGTAATCATATTTTGTTGTGCCTGCAGGTTATTAATATGCAGCAGCACAGTGCAGGATCTTACGTGCTGAACAAAACCTTCAACAAACACCAGACCACCACAGGAACTGCTGAACCTACCACCCCTTGCCAAGAGCCCTCAGTGGTATTAAAAAAAACCACATATGCCTGCAAGTGCACACCCCAGAGAGATTTAGCAAGAGCCCAATCGTATCATATAAAGCAGTTCTTCTCAGCTGGTTTTGCTTCAGGGCATCAATTGGCGACCCTATGCTGTACCATAATTGGACCTACTTTGTACTGTGTCTTTGACTACTATATACTTAGGTGATTCAGTGTACTTATTATGTGCATACATGTTGTTGATTTGTACTTTCATTTAAAGTACATTAATTTAATTACATTTATAATCACACTGTTATTTCTAAACCTAACCCTACCCCAACCCTAAATGCTGATTTACTGATTTATCAAACCTATGGCGTAGGCTCTGTGGATTGGCCAACACATTGGTTTGCATTTATAGTTCTGCGTTGGTGTGTTTACCTCGTTCTGTGAGTACAGTCAAAATGCAATTTTTATTACATTTATTTTTGTTTTATTTTCTCCTCAATTTAGAATGACCAATACACTTTAAGTTATCTTGGTGGAGTAGTGACTCGCCTCAATCCGGGTTACGGATGACAAATCTTTATCACGTGGCTTGTTGAGCATGTTACCGCTGATACATGGCGCATGTGGAGGCTTCAAGCCATCCAAGCACAACTCGCACACGCCCCACCGAGAGCGAGAACCACATTATAGCGACCGCGAGGAGGTTACCCCATGTGACTTTACCCTCCCTAGCAACCAGGTCAGTTTGGTTGCTTAGGAGACCTGGCTGGAAGTAAAAATGCTAATTAAACTTTCATAAATAAACAATGGAAATTTAAGCAATGTAATTTGTGGATAATTTATTAAATGATTGTAGCATTAAAAAAGTTTGAAGTATGTGAGCATGTTGAAATATAGGCACATTTATTATACATGCTCCCTGCATTACAGGTAGAAATAATTTAGGCAAATACTGTATGCTTGCTCGCTCTAGTCACTTCAATAATAATTATTTTGGCATACTTTTTGACGTTCGGTGCTGAAAGACAAATCATCAAATTAATGAACTACTGGCCTGAATTACACACAATGGGTAGGTATATAAGCAATATAACCAACTCTTTACAAGTGAATTTTAATTTTCTGCCAAATTAGAAGTGTTCTTTTCCCATAAATTATGAAGTATGATCATTGCTGTACACCGCTGTCAAACATACGGTTAAAACGTTGTGCAGATCGGAAAGTTCACGATTAGAAAACACAGTAGAAAACGTTGAGTTTATAAGCTGTAAACTGATTAAAGACCAAAGCTTATGCTTGTAACTTCATGAAACACAAACAGAACATAAAACCAGCAGATTCTCCCAATAAAGAAAATAGCTTTTTATTCCAAATAAAATTTGATATGATGCATAGATAGAAAATGCAACTCTGTTATCCTTGTTATCGGCCTGTGGGCCGGTCTCTGGTTACAAAGTGGAGAAATCACAGCTGTTGTGGTCCGCATCGACACAACGCACATTACAATTTTTGAAGAGTGCACGTCAGGCTACGGTGTAGACTATGCTGTAACCGCTGTAGCTAACAATAGCCTATGGCGTAGGTTCGATGCAAAAGTATAAATTAGCCAATACCCTAAACCCCTAACCCTTCTACTCCTAACCCTACTCTAATACCCCCTACCCAATATCTTTTGAATTTTGATAGTTGTATGCTCTTAAATTCACATCACAAAAATTTACTCTGGGTCATTTTTTTTTTTTCACCTAGAACAGTTTTATTTATGGTTTTCAAGGATGTTGCAATCTGCCTAATTTGTGAAGCTTCTAGCATGAATTAATTTGCAGCAAAATGCTTTACAGTTTGACTGGGCGCATAGCCATTGAGGTCAACAACAAAATATATGGCGTTTAAAAGTTGATAAGCCTGTTTACTTTGCCATCTTAACCATCAATGATTTTGTTTATTGCATTTAATTTTTTGCATATAGCTTTTTTTTTCCGCTGCTGTCCACAAACTGATCAGAACAGACTTGACCCATTTTTGGGTTGTGACCAACCAGTTGAGAACCTCTGCTCTAAACTCAGTACACTCCCAAAATACATGCACAGAATCAACAATGATCAATTAGTTAGTTGGTTTCAATGTCAGTTTCTCTGTTAAAACAGGGCTTGACGCCACCAAGTCTACAAAAGGGTCCGTTCTCGCGCACAGTGTTGAAAACCGCATCAAAGTCATTGGGAAAGACGGGCAAAGCGCTGGAAGCTCAGGATGTGCTAAAAAAGAAGCATGTGAGTATTTCCTTTCTTATTTTTACCTCTGTAAACCAATCACAGTGGTTCTTCCTGTTTCAATTGCCCTGTCTAGAATATACTTATGAGTGAGCTAACATGACCTCTGGCCTTCAGGAGGCATTGAAACTGCAGCAGGACATGAGAAAAAAGAAACAAGAAATGCTGGAAAAACAGATTGAATGCCAGAAGGTATGATAAAATGAAAGGACGTTTTAATGTACTAGATTATAAAAAAGTGGACTTTTTCTTTTCATTTGTGTGCATCTTACACAACTGTGTTTGTCTATGCTTCATTATTGTGAAACTTTTTTGTGTGTGTGTGTGTGGTTAAAACCAATAAACAAACCTGTGAAGGGGGAAGAAAAAAAAAAGAGTGAGAGAGAGAGAGAGAGAGAGGAATTTAACGTAGACTTGGTACTAGACTTTTTTTAATTTATTTTTATTCAGTAAACAATTGTTTTTAGTCACTAAACCTGAGCCGTTTTAGGTGCTGATAAACCGCCTGGAGAAGAACAGAGGGATGAAGCCAGAAGAGAGAGCTAACATCATGAAGACGTTGAAAGAACTGACGGAAAAGATCTCTCAACTGAAGAATGAGATTAGCCCGGCTTCAAAAGCTCCAGCCAGCACAACACAAGCAAAATCCAAAACAGATGTAAGACAATTCACATGTACCTTGTGCTGCTGCTTTGGGGGTATATACTGCGTGTGTGTATATATATTTATATTTATATATATATGTATATTAGGGCTGTCGATTTAATGCGTTAATTCAGTGCGATTAATTTGATTAAAAAAAACGCATTAAAAAATGTAACACAATTAATCACAATGCCTCCCGAGGGTAATAAGGAAGATTCCTGAGAAAAGTAAGCTTGTAGTACTACCTGTTTACTCAAGAGGGCAGTAATTGAAATTTCAGCTGTATGGGCAACGAGCATCAGCAGGCAGGACAACACAAACATGCGTTACGTTCTTGCATTCAAAACACTTGGAGCGCAAATTCGAACTAAGGGATCACAAGATGTTTTCTAAGTATTAAACACAAGCATGTCTGATGCAGGTGTAAATTGACGGGTCCTTAAACAAGCCCTCATAATAAATCTCAAACTGACTGACAGATTCACTTGTGAAATGGATTGCTGTGAACTGTATGCCAGTGATTGACTTATGATCAATAATATGGTAGTAAAAAATATATTGTATTCTAAAGCCACTTTATGTATTGTCTTATTAATGATGAACTCTTCTGCCACAAGAATGTAATGCATTTTACTTATATATATATATATATATATATATATATATATATATATATATATATATATATATATATATATATATAGAATTTTTAAATAAAGTTAACAATTATTTCATCATTATATATTGAATTATTGTGAAATGAGGGGCTTTCTCAGCAAATATTTGTATATGCGATTTAAATGCGATTTAATCACAATTAATCAATCGGGACACTATGTAATTAGTTTGATTAATTTTAATTTGTGTGTGTGTGTGTGTATATATATATATATATATATATATATATATATATATATATATATATATATATATCACCCCTAATATTCCTAGAAGTAGCTCTCAGTGACCTAGTGGAATGGAAATGTGTTTTCCATAAGATTTTATGTTGTAGTCTTTCTCATAAGCCTCATTGTCAACCAATGATAGTTGTCTCACATTTGGCTTGTGAGTTTTTAATGAATTGAATAGATTTTTTTGCTGTCTTTATTTCAAATGTAGGCACAGAAAGAATTGCTGGATGCAGAGTTGGACTTTCATAAGAAGCTCACGTCAGGAGAGGACACCTCAGACCTGAAAATGAGGCTGGGTCAGCTGCAGGTGGAGGTAAATGCTACATTTTTTACTTATTTTGGCACAATTAATCACGTTTTTATCAAACAGCACAATGATGACTTAAGATATTACAGCTTTTTTTTCTGTTATAGCATAATTTCCAGTAAAGCTGCTTTGGCAAATAAGAAAAGGGTAGTGTGTTTAAAAGAACTTTAAGAGATAGAAGATTGAGTGATAAATGATTAGGAGTATTATGGACTGATAAATCAGTTTAAGGTGTTGAGCTGCTGTTAAGGTCATGTTGCTGATCGGATCGGAGGACTCTTGGATGAACAGACAAATTTGAAGAATATTATTTATTTAAATAGAAAAGTACATTTTTTTATATTATAAATGTCTATACTGTAATTATTTATCAATTTAAAACATCCTCAGTGAATTCAATTATTTATTTATTTTTCATAAACAGTTTTTGTAGTGTTTGTAGTTTTTCTCTGCTGTAAATTAGCTAGATCCATTCTTTTGAATCTGTTCTTTTTCAATGAATTAGTCTTGATTTGTTAGCAAATTGGTTTAGAAGAAATCCGTATCCGGTTATTATAAATGCAAAAATGAAAAAGTCATGGAAATTCAATTTAATGGTCATAAAGGGTGGCCAATGTGTGCTTCGATGAATCTCACAAAAATTATCCGTCCCTCCCTGAAGTTCCTAAATAATCCATTGTCTCACACAGACAGACTCACTGTCTTGCAATCAGTCCCAAAATAAGCATCCCTAAAACAAGAGCCACAACACCAACATCATGGCTGGTGCTTAGATTAAATTGGCCTTTGTGAAATATTCATGTCATTACCATCTCCTGCACATTAAACTGTAAGCACTTACAGAACCCCAAGGACTAATTTCTAACCAACACGTCTCTCTCCTCACACTCATGCATTTCAGAACATTAAAGTTTCACGGCTTCCATGTAAGGACAGTCAGGACATGTATGAGATAGTGGTGCACTGATCAGGAAATTTGAGGCCGATACTGATCTCAGATTTGTTTTTAACAAGAAGATCAGCTGATACCGATTTGTTTGTTTTTTAAAGTGTTCTTTGCCAAACATTTGCAAAATATATGCTGAATTTATATGTTTATGCCCCACACAGTAATATTACAGTAACACCTTACAAAAAGGTTCCATTTGTTGCCATTATTTAACAACATTACTGTAGTTAACATGAACTAATGATCTTTTAGTTACAACATATACATTTTCCAAAAATCTAAAGTTGTATTAGTTAATGCACTATGAACTAACAATGAACATTATGATTAATAAAGGCTGTATAATATATATTGTTCATTGTTTGTTCATGATACCTTATGAATTAACTAATGTTAAAGAAATTAAACCTTTTTATTATGTGTTACCAAAATTACATTCATTGTGAATTGCTAACATTTGTATTGAAAACAGTTATGAATAGTTCTGTTGTCAATATCAAAAGTTCATTGTCACATACTGGCTACCAAACACCATGAGAGCACAGTCTCACACACAGTAGAGATACGTTCAAAAATATGAAAAATAAATCCATTACAAGCTCTAAAATGGCTCCAGTGAGATATGATTTGTAAATCACTAATTATTAAGTAAATGCGTGAAGACTGCGGTGCGTAATGGTTAAAACATAATTGCTGTGATTAGTGGTATTGTGACTAATTTTAATCTGATTTAAATTGGGATCCTCACAGAATAGCACTGAGATGAGTGTTTGAGATATTGAGAGCACCTGGACAGTGCACGTGTTTGACTCCAGAGCATTCATGTTAATGACAGTAAAGCTAAAAGTGCTCATGATCGCTCAAACAGTCTCTATCGCTGAACACAACATTTGAGCGTCACAAATCGCGTTACATCACGTGTACTCAGATTTATATACACATTTATTTATTTGCAGGTTTCAGAAATTGGGGTGCACGAGGACAGTTCGTGCAGATTGTGCTGATGACAAAATTGACGTAATTTGTTCTGTGAGCGACACAGTGGCATGCCTAAAACCAAACTTCAGCATTTATTATAACCAGACACAATGCAATAAATTATCTCTTCCATGTTCATCATTTTCTGTCCTAACAAGCCTCGATGAGCGACAGGAGATTTTGACATTTTAAAGGTCTTTAAAAGTTCATGTACATTACTTATTAAAAATCAACAAAAGTGTCAGTGAAGAGCATGCTTGAAATTTAAATATGAGACAAGTGATTTTTCAAGAAAACAAAGCAAAATCAAGGTACAGTCAATATAATTTGTGAGCAGAATATTTTTATTGGGCATCAATTCCAATCAAGCTGTAAGTTATGCACAAAGTGTGAGTTTTATTTAATTGTGCATATTTAGAATACATACATTTTGAAAGAGTCTGCCATTTTTTTCAAAAACGCTACAAATGTAATTTCCATCCGTGTCATTTCCACCACTGAATTCTATTAAATACTCCGTCCCATCAGGATTTTGTTGCATTTATTTCCTTTATTACTTCAGCCCAAAATGGCTGAATTTGTTTTTATAAAAATTTGCGATGCCATTTGTTTTTTTTTTTGCAGTGAAAAGTCATAAAGAAATCCTTGTATACTTGTGTCATGTGTGTCAATGATTGTGTAAGTGCAATTACCTGTAATTATTTTAGTACCTAAAGTAGAGACGCCAACTACCACACCTGGAGTTCGCAAGTTCGAATCCAGGGTGTGCCGGTTGCTAGGGAGGTTTGTCACATGGGGTAACATCTTCATGGTCGCTATAATCTGGTTCGCTCTCGGTGGGGCATGTGGTGAGTTCTGCATGGATGGGTGAATCCTCAACACACGCTAGATCTCCGTGGTAACGCGCTCAACAAGCCATGTGATAAGATGCGCAGATTGACGTCTCCGATGCAGACGCAACTTGAGATTCGTCCTCTGCCACCTAGATTGAGTCACTACGACGCCACGAGGACTTGGAGTGCGTTGGGAATTCGGCATTCCAAACTGGGGAGAAAATAAAAAAAAAAAACAATACCATACTTTTAGGAGAAACCCATGATATAGCTAATATGATCTCAGTGGAAGACCCTTAATTTTCTTTTTTTGCATTACCATTTCACACAATGCAAGTTAACTTTGGTATGGTTAAAATAGTAGCCCACTCCTATGACAATTTTTTTTCTAAAATAGTAGACCTACAATAAAACTCAATTAAAAACACAACTATATTAATAATTAGACTAGGGATGGGTATTTTCGAGTAATTTTGTAGTCGAGTACTCTAACACACAAGAAAAAGTACTCGATTACTCAAATAGCATGTTAAAAATAACATGTATGACACGTAGTAGCCTATGTGAATCTTATATTTAGTTTTATTAAAAGATGTCACCAAGAACTGTTTCAAAATAAGATAACTTCAACAAACTATGCTTTTCTTTTGGGAAATGTAAATGTTTTTAAAAAATAACAGTGAGCCACATTTGCACTCACCCGGAGCTTGCATAGAACCCAATACTAATGGCATTCGTGTGATGCACATACATAAACCCTACATACTGTGTTGTTAAAAAGTATTTGACCCCTTCCAAGTTTCTTCTATTTTTGTGTATTTTTCATACTAAATTGTTTTAGATCTTCAAAGAAAATCTGAGTAAATGAAAGTTTTCAAAATATATATATATATATATATACACTTTGACTAGGCCACTCCAAAACGTTAATTTTGCTTCTTTTGAGCCATTCAGAGGTGGACTTATTATCATGCTTTTGATAATTTTCTTGCTACATAATCCAGTTGCGTAAAGACTGACGACCAGATATTCTCCTTTTAGGATTTTCTGATATAGAGCAGAATTCATGTTTCCTTCAATTACTGTAAGTCGCCCTGGCGCTGAAGCAGCAAAGCATCCCAACACCATCATGCTACCACCACCATGCTTTGACCGAAGTCAAGATGTACTTTTTGTGGAATTCTGTGTTTGATTGACACCAGATGTAACAGGAAACCTGTCTTCCAAACAGCTCTACTTTGAACTCTTCAGTCCACAGAACATTCTACCAAAAGGTTTGAGGATCATCAAGGTGTGTTTTGCCAAAATGCAGATGAGCCTTAATGTTGTTCTTTGTTAGCTTGGATTTTTGCCTCGCACTCTTCAATGGATGTCATTTTTGTCCAATGTCTTTCTGATAGTGGGTCATGAACAGTGACCTTTATTGATGCACGAGAGGCCTGCAGTTCCTTGGGTGTTTTCTTTGGCTTTTTTGTGACTTCCTGGATGAGTCGTCGCTGTGCTCTTTTGGAAGGTTGGCCACTTATGAAAAGGTTCATTATTGTGCCAAATTTTCTCCATCTAGAGATAATGATTCTCACTGTGGTTCTTTGGTTGTCCCAGATTCTTTGAAATACATCAGTCTGGGAAGGGTTACAAAGCTATTTCAATCACCTTTTTCTTCATTTCAGAATTACTTTTGACTTTGGCAATATTGTGCTACTGGGTGAGACCTTTTAGCCAACTTTATGCTGCTGAAAAAGTTCTATTTAGGTGTTGATTTGATTTAACAAGGCTGGCAGTAATCAGGCCTGGGTTTGTCTATTCCAACTGAACCCCATTAAATACTAAATTAATATATTTGGGGATTTAGTAACTGGGTGCAATTCTTTTTCACACAGGCCCAGTTGGTATTGGATAACTTTTTTGCTTCAATAAATAACATTATAATTTAAAAACTGTAGTTTGTGTGTACTCCGATTCCCTTTGATTTGTTAGATTTTGTTTTGAATTTTTGAAACAGTTTAGTATGAGATGTACACACAAACGGAAGAAATCGGGATGGGGCAAATACTTTTTCAAAAAACATTTTTCAAAAACGAACAAGTGGTGAATCTTTGCTTTTTATAAAATGTACGCTGTCTGTATTCAGAGGTTTTCCGCACATACACACATACTGTCTGATTAGCTTTAGAGTTCGCTTCTCTTTTTCTTTCCAGCAATAAAAGCAGATCCTTATCTGTTGGTTTGCATGACTCTGACAAAAAAACAAATGCAAATTGAGCAGAAATCAGTAAGAATCTAAATATTACAAGTATTGCCACACTTTGCTTTCAAAAGCACAGACGCTATGAAATCTTCTCTCATCCAACAGTTCAGCAGCACCCCCCAGTGGACTCAATTGTAACTGCCAAATTTGGTGAGAGATTTAGAGGAACACAGTGTAATTCAGGGCTGCTTACAGTAGGCAAATGCGTAAAGGAACATTAATTTGCAATATTAGAGTAGTGATTTTAATACAATAGTAGCTAGTGCAGAACAAGTACTATTACTCTATTACAGGTGAACATCCCTTAATTAACCTATGTTGTGATTATTATGTCACCTAATGATCACTGATAGATCATTTGATCTATCCGTGTTCATTTGTGATAACTGCAATTATTGAGCACTTTAAACACTAACTACTAAGAGTGTGAAAAATGTTTTAACGAGACGTTCCATCTAGATGTACAAAGTGCTCGACGTTGAAGACTCATCACATTGTTAAAAATGTTTCACTAGGCAACACGGCTGGGACTCATAACTGCTGGGCGTGGCAAGCCACTGGCAGCTCCAACCCGAGGCAGAGGGAGGGGCCGAGGGCGGAGCCTCAGGGGGCGTGGAGGAGCCAATCACATGGTTGTGGACCACCGGCCACGGGCCATCACCATTATTGGCTTAACACAGGAAGAGAAGGAAGAGCTCATGCCACATTTCGTGGTAAGATTTAAGATTTGTTATTAGTGCAAGCTTATACAGAAGTACATTTCACTAAATTTATAATCAATCCACATGCCACGTTCTTTTGTTTTATAGAAATTTGGCGAGATTGAGGAGCTTCGTGACCAAGATGCAACCAGTGTCGTGATGACCTTCAAAACCCGCTGTGAAGCCGAGAACGTACTATGGCTTCTTCGTTTTTTGACATTCATTTTTAACTTAAGCTTAATGGTTTTTGTTAAGAGGTTAATCGCATTTAACACAAATGTATCTTTTTCAGGCTGCAAACCAAGGAGCGAAGTTCAAAGGTAGAATTCTACAGATCTCATGGTACAAACCTAAAATTCCATCTCTATCCACTGAACCAGTTGAGGAGTCATCAAAGGAAGACGTCAATGCTGCTGGATTACATGTAATGGCAGTAATTATTCACATTACACATAATTATATAGTATTTTAATTATATAATTAGTAGTGTTTGCCAAGTTAAATATCATTATTGATAAAGGAGCAACAGTGTCCACACACATTTCCTGCCATCTTGTTTCCTAGGTATTTTTACCATAAATTTTTTCCATAGAGATTTAATAAGATCCTTTAGAAAGGAGTTCTAAGCCATGAAACAAAACAACTAGCTCCGAGGTGAATCACAACATTGCAATTTGTTTTGAAGCAGAAATTGTATTTGAAAATCTGACAAAATAAAAGGGTACAAGACTGTGTACTTGACATCTTTCATTAGGGAAAGAAACTACAACAAAATGCATTGTGAATAATGTAATTGAATTAAAACATAATGGAAAAATAGAAAACTATTGATTTAAAGTCATTGATTTTAAGTAGAGGAACAATATATTTTAAAATTATTGCAGAATTTTCAGATATATACAAAGTAGCTTGAGACATTAACAGTGCGTTGTGGAAATGTTAGGTTGCTGCAGGGCTCTTTTGGTGCACATTGTTTGCCGTGATTTGTATTTTAGAGCCTGGAAAAACCCTGATAATATCAGCAATTCTTAGTTCCACTAGAACGGTTCACATGGATCTTTGTTCCTATATATTTCCAGGAGCCAGTCAGCCCCTTCCTGCTTCCAGAGGAAGAGGAAGAAGAGGATGATGAAGACGATGAATATGAGAGTCGCTCGTGGAGACGATGAGGAAGTGGAATCAACGTCACTATTCTGTATTGAAAAGGACTCTCATAATTGGGTTTTGTTTTTCAAAAAGGCTAATTTATGCGTGTGTGATTAAGACAAAAAGGTCTTACTTTTTCTCAACGGTTTTTAGTATTTCAGAGGCTGATGGTCTAAGCAACAGCATTTCCTTAAAAGGAAAAATATGTGAATGTGAGACGTATGTGGACACTTGCAGTGTTTCTGTCACTTTGAAATCTGCGTTTATATAGATATATATATGTATATATATATATCAAACTCTCACTTTTGCTGAGATTGAAATCAACATTTTGTTTCACTGTGCATGACCAGATATCAGTAATTCACAACATTTGTGACTACTGTGAATTTTGTTTTTTAAATATCTGATTAAGTTTTTTCTTGCCCAGTGTTTGATAGATGTCAAACATATGATTTAACGTGAAAATGAATCTGCACTTTGGCCTCAACCCTTGTTTCTTCAGTTCTTGATGGATGCACTCATCAGACACCATTCCCATTAAAGGCATCTCTTTCCTTTATGAAGAAATGATATGCCATCTTGCCATCAAACCCTTTCAAAACACTTTTTGTATCTGCTCTAAAGTTTAGGCAATATATATCCCTAAATGGATTATTATTTTTCTTCTTATCGAGATTAATATGCCACCGTCTGTAAATAGGAATTTGGTCAGTGTGTCGGACTGTTCATATTTATTTCTCACATTCTGAGGATGTTCCAAAACCAAAAGGTTTTGAGAAAATAATCGTATTGTTAATTGAGGTCAGATATGAACAGAGGTGTTTTGAATGAACTCTAAATTGATTTTCACTTAATTTATGCCTTACATTGTCGTGTACCGCTGACTTTTTACGAGATTTGTGTCTATTTTTTTGTTGTGTAAATTTTGTAAATGAATGCAGTAGAAACGACTGTTCACTATTATTTTAACCGTTAGAATGATTTCATCTGTTGTTACATGAGGCTTATTTAAGTGACTTTTCAACTTGGTCATGCTTTGTTTTTGACTCTCAAGCTAAGATAATTACACAATGCTTTGTAGATTTGTACTTCAGTTCATATGTTGATACCTTCATGTAACGTTTTATTGCATCATCTAGTTTTTGGCACTCCAAAAGCCTGGTCCTGCAGAAATGGGTTGAATATGTGTCAGTTTCTGTAACCTTATTATCAATAGCATGCTGGCACCTGTATGAGTGTGCACGCTGGGGGGAAAAAAGAAAATATAATGTGTGTTTGCAAATATATTTTTTTAATTAGCATATTTACATACTTTGCTAAAAATGATTAAAATATAAGTTTATAGATCCTTTAATGAAGAACCAGTGTTAAACTTTGAAACCTTCCCATATAAACTGTTGATTTAACATTTAATAGCATGTTACTATGCTGCTTGAATTCAATCATTCAGTGATCTATGGATTGTACATAATGTGTTCTTCAAAGTCTCTCAAGAAAGTCTAATTTCTCTTTCTCAATAACTCATGTTAGATCTGGCAGATCATCGTAATGTTGGTTTTGTACACAAAAGAGTCTCGTAGAAAGACTCCAGACTGTGTGTATGTGTATTTGAAGAATGGGTTTCATTCATTTGTATATCCCTTTAACTGCACCACATTAGTATAATGTCATACGTTTAGCGTAAATAGATTTTGACTTTGTTACTGTTTATACATTTAAAATCTATGGATGTATTTTTGAGTTCTCTGTTTGTAAAATGGATTTCTAACAGTCGCATGTTTGCTAATCAATAAAGATAATGGAATGGGGGTGAGGAAGAGGAATATCAAGAAGAAGAAAAAAGAGATTAAAGTTCAATTGGCCAGAAATAAAGATAAAGTTAAACAAGCAGAAAAGAAAAGCTCATCTGAGAGAAAAAAAAAGTTCCATGATCCATTCCATGAATTATTCCTTCTAAATCAGTTGTCATTGTGTTTTTTATGTATGTTTGTTCTTGAAACATTCCTACTTTTAATTCCATAATCTTACTTTATTCTCAACAAATCATTACTTTAATATTTTGATGCTGCAAGTTTATTTCTTGAAACTTTGACAGTGTTTTCATAAAATGCCTTTTATGAGATATTCAAAACACGACTTTAGTCTCATAGTACAACTATTATCTTAATGCTACTATATTCTCCAAATATGAATACTAATCTCCTGATGTTATTACTTTTTCATGTAAAATGCCTATAAAGACATTATTCTTGAAACATTACTACTTCATAATGCTACGACTATTCTCTTAATATTATTACTGTAAACAATATTACAACTTTATTCTCGTTAAATGCTCATTGTGAGATTATTCTCAAAACATTACTAATTTAATTGTATAATGCTATGACTATTCTCAAAATATGACTTTATTCATGACAAAAACTTTGACTTTGAAGTCTTGTAAAATGCCTATTATGAGATAATTGTTGAAACATTTTAATCTTGTCTTTAATCTCTAAATTCTACATTATTCTCAAAATATGACTTGAATCTCACAATGTTACGACTTTATATTTGTAATACTTTAACCTCAAATAATTAGTACATCTCGCGATGTTCCATTATTCTTGACACTTTTACTTTATTCTTGTGAAATGTTGATTATGTTATGATTTTCAAAATCTCAGGATGTTTTGACTATATTCTCGAAAATAATTGGTTTGTTCTCAAAACATTACTAAAATCTCTTTTACTTTATTCTCAAAATATATGACTTTAATATCACCATGCCACGTTATTTTCAAAATGTTACTATAATCTTGCATTGTTACGACTTTATTCTTAAAATGGACTTTTTAGATTTAAATTGTTTTGATGTGGTAGTGGCACTAAACTGCTGTTGTAGTTTATTGGGTAAATGATTGTAAATACAGTTGAAATACAGTGATTAGCTGAAATGAATGTTAGACAAGGAATTTGAACTACTGTATTTATAGGTTTAAAGAGTAAAAGAAACACTATATATGGATCAACTCAAAACATGCTATAATATATATATATATATATATATATATATATATATATATATATATATATATATAAACTATACTGTCTATATATTAAAACTACAGTGTCTTGACTACACACAAATCTATAGAATGTTTCCAATGTAATTGAACAGGAAAACATCCTACCCTAGAGTTGGGTAAACTGTATGCAGTATCAACTAAATCTACTATATATTAACACTTATATGAGCAGAATGTTTTTATTTGTATAAAAAAAAAAAATACATTTGTATGTACTACTTTAATAGACTATTATATACTGAATCTAGTGAATATACTGATCTAGTACTGAAATACTCTCTTGGTTACAAATCTTAATATTTGGATAGAGGAATGGTGTTACATTTTCTTTGTTAAAATGATTGTTCACCCAGAAATGAAAATTAAATCATTACTAATTTAGTTTTTATGAATGAGTACAGGACAGCTTGGTCAGTCAAGATTTTCACTAAATAATATATTAGATTTGATTTCTCACCAAACCTCGTTATATGCTTTCAGAACAATCAAATGGAAAAATGTATTAGACTTTTGAATGATACTTTTGCATCTTTTGAATCTCCTTTTGAAGAAGTGGTCACCATAAACTGCCATTGTATGACATCACTGAGAACAAACATTTTCTCCCTTTGTGTTAAGAAAGAGAGTCATGTGGGGTTATAACAACACAGGGGTGAGTAAACAATGACTGAATTTTTATTTTAAATGGATAGTTCACCCAAAAATGAAAATTCTCTCATCATTTACTCACCCTCACACTATCCCAGGTGTGTTTGACTTTCTTCTGCAGAAGTCAAATTAAGATTTGTAGAAGATCTCAACTCTGTAGGTTCACAAATTGCAAGTGAATGGTGACCAAAATTTGAAGCTCAAAAATCGCACAAGTCAACATAAAAGTAGCCTAATCCATGTGACTCCAGTGGTTAAATCCATGTCTTCAGAAGAGATATGATAGGTATGGGTGAGAAACAGATCAATATTTGTCATTTTTTACTGTAAACCTTCACTCTCAGACTTTCATTGTATGGAGAGCTGAGATTTTGTTCTAAACATCTTAATTTGTGTCCTGCAGAAGAAAGAAATTCAGTAACACTTCATTTTACAGTGTCCATGTTACAGTGTAATTACCAATGTAAGTACAGAGTACTAAATAATGTATAACATGAAACAATATGTACTTAATATGTAATTAAGAACAGCAGGTACTTACACATTGTATATTTTGTGCAATAGACAAAATTATTACATATGTGAAACAGGCCAGTCTTGTTACACCCCTCTTTGTGTAATAGGAAGATCGTTTTACAAAACATTATGTGAAAAATAACGAACGTTCGTAAAATCGCTTATACAAAACACTCTTAACTGCAAAGGTCAATCGTTATTGGGAACATACGCACGCACACACACACACACACACACACACACACACACACATATATATTTGTGCAAGGAACTGCTTTCTTACGTGACGGATCAGAAACTGCCATTGCTGGTTCAAACCAAATAATGCATCCAAACATCTTAAAAATATCCCTTCAGAACTAGTATCACAGCTTGGGCCTTTTTCTAACAAGCTTTTGGAGAAACAAGGATGTACTGCGTGTGTGTGTGTGTGTGTGTGTGTGTGTGTGTGTGTGTGTGTGTGTGTGTGTGTGCAGTGCGTGAGAGAGAGAGAGAGAGAGAGAGAGAGAGTGAGTGATAGAGAGAGAGAGAGAGAGAGAGAGAGAGAGAGATGGAGCGTGTGCGATCATTTGTTGATTTGCTTTCTGAAGATAACGTAATTTTGGTGAAATTCATCCTATTTTCTTAGTGGAAAAATAGCCATCCAAACCGCATTCTCCTCCGACATATTGTCCTCTCCAATGTGGAAACTCCATTAAGAGGTAAGTGCCTTGAGTTTGTGTAATCAGTCTGTTGTGTCTATCAGCTGTGATGAGCCTTATTGCTGAAGTTGTTCGTTTAAAGACGTTTAAAGCTATTTCCTTGCTTTGGCAGTGTAATAGTAATAGGAGAGATCACGGAGTGCTGATGAATAAAAACACTTTTTTTGTTTAGTAATTAATCTATTCATCCATTTATATTGACTGTCTATTTTATGCATTTCGTATTATTATTATTATTATTATTATTATTATTATTATTACACTTGTCAGTTAAAATAAAAATAAATAAAACTTAGGTATCCTGATATTAAAGTTTTAGCATAAAGTGTATATTTAAAATGTAGGTGTTTAAATTGTATCAGGTGTAATTTCACATTTGTCCTGCAGGTGTCTGCATAAGTCTATGTACTTATGATGTTCTTAGCACTGTACGATTACTCCAGAGTATGTGTAAATCTACAAGCATTATCAAGAACTACTAAAGTTACGATGCTTTTGGGAAACGGGCCATAAAACAGCTGAATCGTAAGATGGATTCTACGATCTACTTAGGCTTACGATGCTTTTGGGAAACAAGACCCTGGCCTGTAGCACATACAGATATGTAATAATACTTGTCTTTTGCACATTACATAATTACATTGTGTAAGTACATGCTGTTCCACAACTTAATTATATATTAAGTACATGTTGTTTCATGTTATTACATTATTCATTACTCTTATTTATTCAAATTATTACTTTTTATTTATAATTATACATTATTTATTGAACTTACTTTACTGTTTACATTATAACAGGAACACGATAAATAAAGTCTTACCAGAAATTAAAATTTGAGTGAATTATCTCTTTAATTGCTAAGTTTTCTAAGAATTACAATGCATATTAAATAAAAGCTTGAACTTTTGTCTTGGTCTTGATTTTGACATCTAGGATGTGTTCTTGTGATTCAAATCCTCGTGGTGGCATAGTGATGAATCTGTTAGAAATGTCGTCTGATTTTCCCAACAACATTATTGTGATGACACTTATTTGCAATGTAGACAAACAAAAAAGCAACCAAAAGAAGACAAATATTTTAGAAGCAATTAAAAATTATTTTAGCTGCCACTCATAACCTTGTGTTGACTCTCGGGTCCTATTTGTGCGGCTTTTGTCCCATCCCCCTAATCCAAACTTAAAACACAGTGTAAAACTTAATTTGGCTTCGATGGCTATAACATTCAAATGTTCATCCATAATGCATGGCCATCCCTTACTTTGGGAAGCCAAGTGAAAAACACTCAGAGTCTATTTGATTTAATGCAAGCAGTGTTGATTGCCCTGTGGGAGGGGACATCAAGCACCAGCTTTACAGACTTGTCATTTTCTCATCCCTTGTCACTGGACCAACAACCACTCAGAGCTTGCGCGAAGCCTGGATACGAATGGAAATGGATGTAGCAAGAACACTGCATCAAAACAATAATGCCTAGAGAAGAGCAGACTCCTGTCGCATCTCACCATAACCATATCAATAAAACATGTCAACTGAAATCAGTGCCATGTTGTTGTCTACTGATGACAAGTCTGCAAATACCATCACAATCCCTAAATAATGCAACTGTTCTTTAGATGACAATGGAAGTTTTTGAGTTGATAGGAAAAGATGCCTGACTGTCAAAGCAAGAGACTTGTGAAGTCACTGTGAGGTTGATTTTTCCCGTGCAGGCAATGTGAAACCTGGTGCAGAACCATCAGTCAGGTGATTTAGCTGTCAAGGCCTCATGACAGAGGAACCATTTACTCACCTTTTTCTCAGGTCTGAATATGTGCTTGTTTGTTTGTTTTTTGCTAGGTTTGCCCATCATCACAACTTTGATTTTCAATTGATTTCATTAGCACACAGATTTAGAAAAAAAAAAAAATACATTTCAAGGTAAAACAAAATGTATATCATTAATTTTCAAATTATAAATATCATGATATTTGGGTGTTAAACCATCTAAAAACCTGAAATAATGATGCCTTCACATGCCATTGGAATGATCGCACTTCCACCTTCTGAAGTCTTAATTATGTGAGCGTCATATTCAAGTGATTTGTTATTTGAAAGAATTGGAAACATGGAGAATGCTCACTTCATATTTCTAAGAGAACCCTTATTTTGACAACAGAATATAGTCAGTTTGCCTTGCTGACGATAATATCATTTTGATCAAATAATTTACATGCCATTTTCTGTGAAATAAATTCACAGTTTGCATCAAATGGTTAATGATACACATGAATGTATATGCCTAACACGGCAAGCGATAACAAGGTAGCTGCATTTTGAAAAAAACCCGTCATTCACAATAGATACCGCACTCTCACTTGTCCCTGTAATAAGTGCTGTAAGTTGCTTTGGATAAAAGCATAAATGCAAATGCATGCAAAATATTCTGATATGTACACATACAGTATATAAGTAGGTGAAGGGAGTGAATGACTTGATTATATAATTCACAGTGCATCATGGGGCCATCATGTCTGAGGCACATTTTGTGGTGGTTCTCTAATTGCTGAAGCTTTCTCTGCTGGATCATGGGTAATGTAGTTACCATGATCCAGCAGAGTTTACCATGAATTCTACACGATTCAAACACGATTATTAAACAATTAAGTTGAAATAATGCAGACTGATGACTTCAACAGAAGCGTATTCCATCGATGAGCAACCTCAGAGCTCACTATAGATCTGCTTCTAATTTATCCCATAGACTAACTGATTTTCAAAGATTTTAAACCTTTAATGGGATTTTTAATTCCGGAACCAGACTGTTGCGCTCTGTTAGTTCTGGTCCTCAAATCTGATTGGACGAGCTGCATTATAAGAACGCTTAAATACAGTCCAACAGCACTGGGAGGCTTCACTATTTGTATTACTCTCTGTTTCCATGTTTGTGCTTTTCAAACAGTGGTGGGGATTTTTGATTAATTGTTCATTTTAAATTCTTTCCCTGGTTCCTACAGTTATCGTTTCTGGAGATTGCACATTTATGGCATAAAGAGGTGACAAATGTGCATCTTTTATGTTATGAGTGATGATTCGTTCAAAAAGTCCTTCACAACCCAAATACCCACCCAACCCAAATGATTATAGTCCAGCCCGAATGTTTTTTGCTTGTAACTTTTTTCATTGAAACTGAAGCGGGAGTTATCGAGAAGGTCAATGTTGAAGGCTTAGGTTTGATCATTGATCGTTTCAAAAACCTTTTTCAAATATTTTCTGTTGCCTGTTAAGAATAAGAACTAGTGATTCCCGATTCACTAAAGAACCACTTGTTAGAGGTGGTTCTTTTTAATAAATTTCCTGAATGGTTTGATTCAAAGTGGACTCAGTTCGTGATTCACTCTGAAACATTTGGACGCCTCACATATGTTCTGAATTAGTAAAACAGTGACTAGATCATTTAGAACATTAAAAAGCCATACTGAAGGGTGTAGAGTTGGTTTGAAAATTGGTAGGGACATATTGCAAGGAGGACATTGCAAAAAACAGTGTCTATTTCTACTCATTTTCTATTCCTCTGCCCCACCACATTAAATATTAGCCTTTTTCACAAGAACCATTTTGATCATGAAGGTCTAATTTTATTTAATGTATTTTATAAATAAATCATGCTTTTCCTATCTACCCCAATGTTCTTCTCCAATGTGCAAAACAAAACATGTATTGGCAAAATATGCCATGCACTGTGTGCAGAAAATAGGAAATAGTAGTTAAAAATGCAAACATTCTTGGGCTGTCATAGACCGACTCATTTTGATATATATATATATATATACATATAATGCAGCCACTAGCCACAACTAAATTCTTAATTTGGCCAAAAATTCAGGACTTAGATAGGAAACATTTGCACACGAAACGTGCTTCTTTAAATCTATTAGTTTAAAGGATTTTATGATACAAATGGAAATCCGCTGGTGTAATGCTTACAGAATGATTTAAAAAGCCCTTACAGTAATCACCAATGACTATGATTGGTGCATCCTGAACAGCGCTGAGAAAAACAGATGCCATGTGACAACACCTTTTATGTGTTTAGAAGATGTCAGACAATAATTTACGTATGCATAATAATATTGACAATGTTTAAAAGTAATTAAAATAAAAAAAAATATATACATTTTAAGTATTTTCTAAGCGATAAAATTGCCCAAATAATAGTCAGGACATTTTACATTTTTTCACGTTGATAGGGGCGTGTCCCCATCATCCATACCTAAATCTACGCCTATGGCCATAACTATACCCTTAGCCCCTAAAGATTTCAAATTAAGCAACCCTGCACCAAAAGAGTGGAATTAAACCAGAGTGATTCATTCAAAAACACTGATTTTTGTTCAAAGAAACACAACTTGTTTGAAACATGAGAGCTGTGCAGAAAGAATGTTGTGCTTGATGCTTTGCCTTATTTTGGAACTATTTTCACTGGAAAAGAAGAAACCGCTTCTTTCTACAAACTGCTTCTGCTCACTCAAAAAATAAGGATGTTTCTAACTCCACTGCTCTATGTTTCATGGAAACCTGGCTGAATAAAGCCATCCCAGGCAGAGCGTTACAGCTGTTCTGAGCGGATTGTGTTGCGGAATCATTGGGGAAAACGAGAGGCGGTGGAACATGCTTTTACATCAACGAAAGTTGGTGTACAGATTTAACAGTGTTGAAGAAGATGTGCTGTCCTAATTTCCAAGCACTCTTCATCAACTGTAAGCCTTTCTACTCACCGTGGGAGTTTTCCTAATTTATTCTGGTGTGGAGTGTGTACATCCCGCTGCAAGCATGCATGAACGCAGCGTTGCAACAGCTGGCTGATCATAACACAATCACGAAGAAACAACACCCGGACTATTTGATCACTGTCTGGTTCATCTTCTCCCAACCTACAAGCAGAATCTAAAATCAGCTAAGCCTGTAGTAAGGACTGTAAAGGTATGGACCAATGAAGCAGAGCTGAAACTACAAGACTGCTTTGAGTCCAGTAGTTGGAGTGTTTTTGAAGCTGCAGCCACAGTCCTGGATGAGCGCACTGATACTGTGACATCATCAGTTTCTATGAGGATATGTGCATACCTACTATGACATTTTTTATCATTCAAAAGTGATAATCCATGGTTTACAGGGAAACTCAGACAGCTTCTTCATGCCAAAAAGATGATGCTTACAGAAGTGGGGATAAAATATTATACAACTAGGTCAGAAACACACTGACTAAAGAAATCAGAGTGGCTAAAAGAAGCTACTCTTAAAAGCCAATGATCCTTCATCTGTGTGGAAAGGCCTGAAAAGCACTACCTAGTACAAGAATGTGTTTTACTGCAAGTTTAAAAACCCCAGTCTCACACCCCTCCCCTGTTCTGATCTTCACTTCACACACACACCAACACCTCCTGGAACCCCCCTCCTCCCCCTGCTGCTACTCAAACTGCACTTATGGTATGTGAGGAGAATGTGTGCAAGGTCTTTCGGAAACAAAAGTCTTGGAAAGCTTCAGGCCCAGACAGCGTTTCACCTGCCTGTATGAAAGTCTGCGCTGACCAACTGGCCCTCATCTAAACACAGATCTTCAATAGATCATTGGAGCAGTGTGAAGTTCCCTGCTGCTTCAAACGCTGCACCATTATTCCGGTCCCCCAAAAAAATTTAAATCACAGGACTTAATGACTAATGACCAGTCACTCTCACGTCTGTCGTTTGAGAGACTGGTTTGGACCCCTGTTTGACCCTTCAGTTTGCTTACAGAGCAAACAGGTTTGTAGATGATGCTGTCAACATGGGACTGCATTATATCTTGCAGCACTTCGACAGACCAGGAACTTATGCATGGATCTTATTTGTGGACTTCAGTTCAGCCTTCAATACCATCATGCCTGATCTTCTCTCAACCAAACTGACCTAGCTCTTCATGCCCACCCCAATCTGTTGATGGATCAACAGCTTTCTGACAGATAAGCAGCAGCTAGTGAGACTGGCAAATTTGACATCTGTGACCCTCAATATTAGCACTGGTGCTCTTCAGGGATACATTCTTTCTCCATTGCTCTTCTCCTTGTATACGAATGACTGCACTGCAAAAGACCCCTCTGTCAAGGTCTCGAAGTTTGCAGATGACACCACGGTCATCGGCCTCATCCATGACGGTAACGAGTCTGCATACAAATGCAGGTTGAACAGCTGGCTGTCTGGTGTGGTCTCAACAACCTTGAGCTGAACACGCTCAAAACAGTGAAGATGATAGATGACTTCAGGAGAACCCCCCGCTCACCATCCTAAAGAGCACTGTGGCAGCAGTGGAATCATTCAGGTTCCTGGGCTCTACCATCTCTCAGTACTGAAGTGGGACACCCACATAGACTCCATTGTGAAGAAGGCTCAGCAGAGGTTGTACTTCCTTCACCAGCTGAGGAAGTTCAACCTGCCACAGGAGCTGCTGGCACAGTTCTACTCAGCCGTCATTGAGTCTGTCCTGTGTACATCTATAACTGTCTGGTTTGGTTCAGCCACCAAATCAGAGAGAAGGAAGCTACAACGGATAGTCAGGACTGCTGAGAGGATTACTGGTGCCCCCCTGGCCCCCCTCCAAGACCTGTATGTCTCCAGAGTGAGTAAACGTGCAGGTAGAATCACTCTGTATCCTACACACCCTGCCCACTCCCTCTTTGAACTGTTGCCCTCTGGCCAGCACTACGGAGCACTGTGCTACAGGACATCTAAGCACAAGAACAGTTTTTAGCCTCAGGCCATTTTCCACGTGAACAATTAAACTGCCTTCAGGACTACCCCATAGTGCAATAATGTAAATACATATCTCATGTACATATGTAAATTCACATATTTAATTCAATAACTGCACATACAACTATCTTGCACATACATTACCACTTGCACATGTACATACACCATTCAATATATGTCTTATTATTTGCGTTATACTCTTACTTTGTTTTATATTCTGTGTCTCACTGTAATGTTCTGTGTGCAATTGATTCTCCTATCACCAAAAAAAATCCTTGTGTACTTGAGAACACTTGGCAATAAAGCTCATTCTGATGTTGATATTCATATTTTAGCCTATTTTTTTTTTTTTTTGGATTTACGCATTTCAATTTCATTACAAAATTTCTTCAGATTGAACCATGTACTTTTTAACAAATTTGAATTAATGCAACTTAAAATATTAAGGTTTAGCTCAAAATTAAATTAAAAAATATATATATTTTAGGAGTGTAACTGGACAACTGAAAAGTAATTTAATATTATTTTGATTTTGTTTGTGAACTATTGTATAAAAGTAAAACCACACTCGCAATCGTGCTGCTGTTCTATCTTCAAGTTAAAAATAAATAAATAAAAAATACAAGAAAAACCTTGGCCATAATTCAAAAAATTTAAATAGTTCCTCCTTCCGTCGGAGCACAACTAAAGATTACACTCAGTTTGGAAAAGTGTCCATGTAAATCAAGATGACGCGATGAGCTATGAATGGGGCATTTTTAGGTTGTGCTTTTAAAATATTCATGAGCCGAAACTTTATCTTGTGAAGTATAGGGACATGACTTTATCATAAAAGGTATTACAAACAAGCTAGGGAATATTATGAATAGTTGGCCCAACAGGACTATTTACATTTTTGCAGGTAGGCACTGTTAATCTCCATTAATCTCCATAATGAAAGAGAAAATGCCAGAGAGGTAATGGATGCCCGCCACATAGCGGATGAATAATTGAGCGTCTCGGGAACAGGAGAGGTGGCCGGGGTCGGATGGTGCACGTGTCACTGTACTGTCAGGCTTCTCTTTCTGCAGTCACCAGTGCGGTCGCCACGTCAACCGGCTATGCAGTGAGAACAGGTGTTCACTTCCAATACCGTCTATTTACCTGTATTTGTGTGTGAACTTCACGGTGAGCTGGTGGACGTATGTTGGGGAATTCAGTGGTTTTCAAATAGGAACATGATTACACCTCTCTTTTTAAAAAGTAGCTAAATTGACAGAAGTTCAAAATAATAATAATAAAACAATCTAGATTTTTTTTTTTTTGTCGTAATGTACCGAGGCATTCTATAGGCTTGTAGTGAAAACAATGACTAATAAATTACCCTTTAAATATTTTTATGATGCTTTATCTTGGTCTGCTATATTTTGTTTATATCCTGCTAGATCATCTCTTGTATATGATTTCTTTGTTGATATTTGTTGACAAAAGATTCATACATTTTAAAGAGCTTTTAAAATGTTGTTGTGTTTTGTTTCTTGTTAGTATCAAGCTGTGAACATGTAAGGTGAGCAGCTCTGTCAAAATCCATAGGTAATGAAGATCAGGGGGAAGACAAGGTGAAAATTCGTGCCATTGATTTTGAGACGCTCAATTTTCCTTCCAAGATAATATGGGCGATTAGTATATCACCGATTCCTGAAATAAGGGACTATATATATATTATTATTATTTTTATTTTTTTATCTTAGTTTTTTCAGGCTAAATTGATTCGAAATGGGTATACAAGTGTCTCAGCTAACGAACAGGTTTTATAAAATAATTGATATTTATTCACTTTATAATTTACACAATTAGCATCCAACAGGAGTGTAAAGTCTTTAATTATCTAATACAAGTGTTCAGTAAAGGAGTTAAGTGTTAAAAAAAACATTTTTAAAAATTATTTCTGTTTTCACACTATTCTGACAAAATTTTATATTTTTCCATCTTAACCATGTGTTGTAAACTTGAGCCATTTTTTCATCTGTAAAAACTGCCTCTATAACTTCAACTAAAATGGCCAAATGTTGACACAAAGCCAGGACACAACTTTGAATGGCAGTTTTTTTTTTTTTTTTTTTTTGGGAAAATATAATTTAAACTTTATGTGTTGTTTGATATCTTACTGATCCCATATTTTTAATTTGATATTTATATTTATGAATTGGTTGCATTTTTAAACACTTTGTTTGGCACTTTAATATTGTGTTCTCTGAGGGCAGGTTCAATTGCATGTGCTTCCAAGTATAGAGCAGGCACTTTAAAAATTCTAATGAAATTATTTAAAAATATAAATAATAATTGTCCTGAGGATACAAATTCCCTTTAGAATAAACATTTTCAGTAATTATTATTATTATTGTATTTTTTTACACAAAGAGTCTTTTGTATGTAGGACATTTTTGGTCTATTATCTCAATAATCAGAGATGTAAAGTGAATACATAGGCTATATGTAAATATTTGTTTAAAAAACTAAAGAAAAATCACAATTTTAATCTTAGCACTTAAAGAAATTAAGCACAATAAAAAAACACATTGAGCGAGTACATATTGTTTTATTAATGTTGCTATTACATCACAAGACATTCATTATAAGTTACTATAAATTCTTGGATTTTATGCATTTAAATGTAAATCTACAAAAATGCTCTTTGAGTCAGCAATATAATACAGTATATTGTTGCAGTAGTACGGTGTGTCAAATACATAAATAAAACAAATATATCCAAGCCCTGTATTAAGTATAAATACATCACAAACTAAGAACAATCTACACTGGAAAAATGTATTATTTTTGCACCTGTATAGTGCATCTGTAATTATTATTTCTCTATATATTATTATTATTATTTTTATTATATTTCGTTTGTCAAATCAGAAGCCCACATTTCTCAAAACGTAAATACAAAATAAAATAATGGTAAAGATATAAGAGAATTAATAATAATAATATAAAACAATATTAAATCATTAGTTCAAATATAAATTGTATTAAATTAAAAACCAAAACAAAGACAAAATGAAAATAAATATTTATTCCATTGTAATGACTGCGTACGAACGGTTAAAGTAATTCATTCGACATTGAATATTTTCTATACCCGTTGAAATATTTTTCTTGGACACAGTAAGCGACGCTTGCGCGCCAGTCCTCTTGCTCTCACTGACTTGCAGCTTGAAAGTTGAACACAGGAGCGGGTGGAGGCAGGAGGGCAGTGAGGGGGGGCACCAGGCGGTGCTGCCAATGGAAACAGCACACACAACGAGCGTCTAGCCAGAGCGCCGCGTCGCCTCCATGTCAGGTCCACTTACCTGCAAGGTGCGCAACGAAGATGATGGGAATGAACGGCAAGCAGCACTTCTCCATGCACCCCGCGCTGCACGCGAGCTCCGAGGGCATGCGGCGGGTGTGTCTACCTGCCCCGCAGGTATGTCTCACGGTACACTACTCGTACTGTCTCCGTTCTGTCACTTTGAGGTGTTTTGTGTTGCTCCAACATCACTCCCTCCCCCACCTCCGCTCCTCTCCTTCCTCCTCTGTCTCCCTCTCCCGCACATGCCTATCCAAGCAAAAGCTCCTGCTTTCATATTAATTTTTATGACCTGTGCTTTGAGGAGTGTGCTTGGGAATGTTCTTTAATCCGGAGTTGACACAATTCCCCACTGACTTCCATATGCGCGCTCTTGCCTGCAGCTCCAGGGCAATATATTCAGCGGCTTTGATGAGAGTCTGCTGGCCCGCGCTGAAGCTCTGGTGGCGGCTGACATTGTGTCTCACGGCAAGAGTCACCCTTTCAAGACGGACGTCACCTACCATACCATGAGCAGCGTCCCCTGCACGTCCTCTTCCTCCACAGTGCCCATATCGCACCCTCAGACCAACCTGCCCTCGCACCATCACCATCACCTCAGCCACCAGACCCTGGAGGGGGACCTGCTCGACCACATCTCCTCGAGTTTATCCGTCAGTGGGATGGGGGCGCCGCCGGACCCGTCGGTGATGACCACGCAAGCCCACCAGCACCACCTGCAAATGGGTCACCTGCACCAAGCCATGGCCATGGGCCACCCGCACGCCCTGTCGGTCCACAACGGGATGGCGTGCGTCAATGATGTGGAGTCCGATCCCAGAGAGCTGGAAGCCTTCGCGGAGAGGTTCAAACAGAGGAGGATAAAGCTCGGAGTGACCCAGGCGGACGTGGGCTCTGCCCTCGCCAACCTGAAGATACCAGGGGTCGGGTCGCTTAGCCAAAGCACCATCTGCAGGTTCGAGTCGTTAACGCTTTCCCACAACAACATGATCGCCCTCAAACCCGTCCTCCAAGCCTGGCTGGAGGAGGCCGAAGCGGCTTACCGGGAGAAAAACGGCAAACCAGACCCCTTTAACGGCAACGAGAGGAAACGAAAGCGCACGTCGATCGCGGCTCCGGAGAAGCGATCGCTGGAGGCGTATTTCGCCATCCAGCCGCGACCGTCGTCCGAGAAAATCGCAGCGATCGCGGAGAAGTTGGATCTAAAGAAGAACGTGGTTCGGGTTTGGTTCTGCAATCAACGGCAAAAACAGAAAAGGATGAAATATTCAGCAGTGCACTAGTCTTGTTATTGCAAAACTAGACATTTTAGGAACACCACAGGGATCTAAATATTTCTTTAAATCATGTTAAGCCTGTAAAGACTCAAAGTAGCCAACCTACTTTTCATATTGCCTTCATTTGGTGCACCCTACAATTTTACACAACTTCAAATAATATGAATTAGCCTCATTTTTGGCCACACTTTACATGACAGTGATCATGTGTAATTACGAATAGGTGTAACACTAATGCACAACATGTAGCCAATGTGTATTTAGCTACACATTGTATGCATTTATGCATTTAATGTGTAATTATTTCCCGGAGCTGATTGCGGTTACACGTGGTTTTATTATTACGATATTAATAAATAATAGACACATGTCATTTGTGTTTTGGTCATTGTAATGTAAAGTACCACTTATGCTTTAAGAAAATAATTAAATGGATATTAATTTGGCACTAAGCAATAGGCTGCTCTTTTTCTTTCATTTTTTTTTTTTTTTTTTGAAAATAATCACATTTATTTTCCAGGAGATTAACTGAACAGCTAAAACTTTGTTTCAGTATTATCACACGTGAAATTATATTTTGAAGTGTGTACGTGTGTTTTTGGTATTTAAAGATTACATTTAAAGACGTATTTATATTTATTAACTATACAATTTACGCACAAGGTATATATTGTGTTATATCACTTGAAATGTATTTTGACATTTGTGTACCAACGTTTGTAATAATCGTGATTGCTTTGACATACGTGACTGCATAGCCTGTATGGTGGACACGCCCCCCCAAAAAAGTCAAAGTGATCCTGATATCCAAAACTGATGGTGTAATGAAGAATGCTGCTATTTGATTTGCATTAATGTAGTCATTGCACTCACTCTCACTTTTAATCTCACTTTACAAAATGTGTGACTTTGAATGTCATTTAATAAACTGTTGAATTTTTCAAAGCGTTCGTGACTCAATTGATTTCTCCTTCTGAAGAGTTCACATGATGTTTCCAAGTTGAACAAATGAACAGAAAAACGTATAACATCTAATTCAATTCAGATTTACTGCACAGGACTATTCTTTTTTAACTCAAAAAGCCACGTGTCGCAACTTTGATAAACCCACATGGACTGCATATTTCTTTCATTTTACATAAATTACATCCAACGAATCAGACGCGTCAAAATCATTGTAATCTCATACATTATTAAGACTAACGTGTTGTTTTATTAATTAGCCTCTCGATCTCAATTGGGTTTAAAATGTCATGAAATAGGCAAATACAGACTAAACATCCCCTCATTTTAGTCACAATAAAGAGAAAATGATCACAAATCAACTTTAAATCCTTTCCCCTCTTTTCTAATTCGCGATGGCAACTTCTTAAGCAGATATCGCTAAATAATAAATGTCTATCACGGCTTTGTGCAGAGGGATTTGAAATTATTAAGTAATGACGATGCAATATTCATTGTATATTGGTATAAAACAGCCCGAGAGCTGAGGGGAGAGTTGTTAGTCAGGAACTCTACTTACAGGCTCAAGGGATGGAGGAAGACTCCGTGTGTTCAGGTAAGATGAAGATGATCCGAGTCGTTCACTGTCACGTCTGAAGATCTTATTCGTAAAGTGCTATGATGTTGTAGTAGATTTTTACAAGTATATTTCTGTTTTAAAAACGAAATGAAAATGTTACATTTTTTACCTCAGAATTTTCTATTTTTTATTATTAGGCTACTGTTCTATTGTTCTATTGCTATAATAAAATGATTATAGGCGATTTCATTGCTCAATTCGCGAGTTTAATTCGTTGTGCGTAATGTTTCACGTTGAGTTTTCATTCGCCCAAATCGTGAATTTTAAAGCAGAACATATTTTATTTTATAACCAATACTAATATAAAAATTTTTTAATACAACGATTTGTGTAAATATTTGAAATGTGTTGCTTATTTATGGACATTAGACACTTGTTTATGGATATTATGTGGCCGATATAAAACGTAGCTAATGTAAGTTAATCGGACATATTTCTTTAATTCAATGTAGCCTATTTCATTCAAGGTATTTACCAAATTTTATTTTTTAGAAGATTTTTGTTTTGTATTTTTCAGTAGGCTACTACGTTGAATCTGAATTTTTTTTTTCTTACACAAATATATAGCCTATATATATATATATATATATGATAATCAGACCCAGATGAGTTACACGGCTAAAGTGATGGAGGTGGGTGGAATTCATTGACTGATGTGATTCATAAATTATTAATGGCATTAATTCAACTTTGTATATCATAACCCACAATGGTGTAAACCAATCTAAGTTCAGCACAGAGAAGGGGCATGTGGCCAGTGGTGGCGAGTGAATTATTGATGATCTATTGAAAGGTAGAGGTCTATAGGCTAACTCATGTGTGACGTCCAGTGGTGTGTTTAAATGTGGTTACTGCCTATTGTTGGTTCAATTTATCATTTTGAATTTTCATGCAATAGCTTTCAACCTTCAGGCACGTATTTTCGGCTGCACTAAAATTAGCTTCCAGTTATAACCAAAACGGATTTTACAGGCTGATGCCATCTTGCCATAAAGGACAAAGTTCCGCAAATAACTTTTTAATCCAGTTGTACTGAAATCTATCTACTGGTGCTAGAACCCAGAAACCAATACTCAAAAAATATGAGGGTTCCCTCTTTACTGGCTTTCATAGTATAATTCGGAGTCATAAATCTACCTAAATAACTTTTTTTTTTTTTTTTTTGGCCGAAATTGTTCTTTGGGTTTGGGTTTAAGGCTCTTTACCAGTGGAGTTTCAAGCAATTTATTTGTGTTGGGGCACAAGCCCACCATCAGGATTGGGAGGGTTACTTTTGAAATGCCTACAGATTACTGAATGCATGCTGTAAAATGTCATTTATAACATATTCCGTTTGATTATTCAAGGTCAGTAATGTATTCTAAATACTTTGGATTACTTCTTCAGCACTGGGAGATGTTTTCACTTATTTTGACTATAAAAACTCTGCCAGTACAGTAAGACAAAATACACATGTTCAAAATACACTCTCTGAAAATTAATTATAACTTCAAAAATAAACATGTAAATTTCAAAGCACCAAAACCAATTTAAAGGAATAATTCAGGTTCGATAAAAATTAAGCTGATTACCACAAAACTTATTTTAACATTTTTGTCTCTCCTATTCTTTAAAAAAAGCATATGGGTTTATAAGGAAGTGAAGTGAATGTGGCCAATCCATAAACGCTAAAAAACTCAACTTTTCAAAAGTATAGCCACAAGAGGTAAACAATATGCCTGTTAACACAATTTTTGTGTGATAAAATACCTTTTCTGTGTAAAGTTATATGTTTTACAACTTTGTTGCTATGAAAACTTTATGGCGTAATGCCCTAAATGACTGTAAACAATAATAATAAAAAACACGATTTAAATGTCAAATTAATGTATTAAATTATAATCTTCACATTTCTCCAAACACTGGCCCCAATCCCTTTATTAGAGCCTCACTGTAACTTTTTTTTAATGAGAGGGTACAAGTCAAATTATTTTTGTGGTAATCAACAATATGCCACAAATGCTGTCGATTGAGACTGGAATATTCTTGAACCCAGGGGTGGACTGGGACTAAAAAGTGACCCTGGACATTATGGCCCAGAGCGGCCCCCAAACCCGGCATTATGTACAAATTAGACCATAACACACAGTCTCATTGATTTCAAATTAAGGCTCAATTTAAACATTTTGTGTTGAAAACAAGACATTTCTATTGACTGCTAGTCATGACAACGGGCCCCACCAGTGAAAAATTGACATAACTTTAAAACATAAAACCACTATAAATGTGATGAGTTGAATTTTTAGAGAAAGCACTAAAATAAGCACTTTATAGTTCAGACAAATAACATGTCAGAAAACCTTTCTCCTAATGTACAGATATTAGGTTAAAATGTACTTGAATGTACAAGGGAAAGTTTTTAAAGATCTTAATCACCTTTCAACTTTTTCTAGAAGTGCAAATAAACTATTGTTTTAGTTCATATGAGGTTGTGGAAGCAACGAGTACAATAATTATATATTATATGTGTATATACACTCACCTAAAGGATTATTAGGAACACCATACTAATACTGTGTTTGACCCCCTTTCGCCTTCAGAACTGCCTTAATTCTACGTGGCATTGATTCAACAAGGTGCTGAAAGCATTCTTTAGAAATGTTGGCCCATATTGATAGGATAGCATCTTGCAGTTGATGGAGATTTGTGGGATGCACATCCAGGGCACGAAGCTCCTGTTCCACCACATCCCAAAGATGCTCTATTGGGTTGAGATCTGGTGACTGTGGGGGCCATTTTAGTACAGTGAACTCATTGTCATGGTCAAGAAACCAATTTGAAATGATTCGAGCTTTGTGACATGGTGCATTATCCTGCTGGAAGTAGCCATCAGAGGATGGGTACATGGTGGCCATAAAGGGATGGACATGGTCAGAAACAATGCTCAGGTAGGCCGTGGCATTTAAACGATGCCCAATTGGCACTAAGGGGCCTAAAGTGTGCCAAGAAAACATCCCCCACACCATTACACCACCACCACCAGCCTGCACAGTGGTAACAAGGCATGATGGATCCATGTTCTCATTCTGTTTATGCCAAATTCTGACTCTACCATCTGAATGTCTCAACAGAAATCGAGACTCATCAGACCAGGCAACATTTTTCCAGTCTTCAACTGTCCAATTTTGGTGAGCTCTTGCAAATTGTAGCCTCTTTTTCCTATTTGTAGTGGAGATGAGTGGTACCCGGTGGGGTCTTCTGTTATTGTAGCCCATCCGCCTCAAGGTTGTGCATGTTGTGGCTTCACAAATGCTTTGCTGCATACCTCGGTTGTAACGAGTGGTTATTTCAGGCAAAGTTGCTCTTCTATCAGCTTGAATCAGTCGGCCCATTCTCCTCTGACCTCTAGCATCAACAAGGCATTTTGCCCACATGACTGCCGCATACTGGATGTTTTTCCCTTTTCACACCATTCTTTGTAAACCCTAGAAATGGTTGTGCGTGAAAATCCCAGTAACTGAGCAGATTGTGAAATACTCAGACCGGCCCGTCTGGCACCAACAACCATGCCACGCTCAAAATTGCTTAAATCACCTTTCTTTCCCATTCTGACATTCATTTTGGAGTTCAGGAGATTGTCTTGACCAGGACCACACCCCTAAATGCATTGAAGCAACTGCCATGTGATTGGTTGATTAGATAATTGCATTAATGAGAAATTGAACAGGTGTTCCTAATAATCCTTTAGGTTAGTGTATATAGCTATAAAATAAAGGCTTGAAATATCTTACTTTGCTTGTAATGAGTCTATATAATATATTAGTTTCACCTTTTAAGTTGAATTACTGAAATTAATGAACTTTTGCACGATATTCTAATTTTTCGAGTTTCACCTGTATGTACATATATAAATATAAACAAATATAAATGTATGTGAAAATAAATAAACATATCTTTTAAAGAGTAGATATTTGCAGATATTTTGCAGATTATTTGCTGATACTTTCACTCTATGTGAGTTTGTTGCATCTTTATATTTGCAGTGTTTTAATTCCTTATCCAGATTATTCTTGAGAAAAAGTGAAAAGCCCTGTGCTTTCACATGTGCTGTTTCTGTTATCCTTTAAACAAAATAAGTCTCAAATAGCTACAAAGTAATATTTTTCATGACTTATTTTCTGCATTTTTATCAGGCGTGAGCATTATTCAGCTCCCAGAAATGCTTTGTGGTATGAATTAATGATGGAAATGACCATGTACTGCTAGCTTTACTGTTTGCAGATTTTATATACGCTACTTAACATTCTCATAATCTTATCTCTACTCATCTTATACTTAATGTTGTGCTTGGTTATCACCATTATTGTAATTTGTATGTAAAATAATAATAATTGTTTTTTTAAAAAAATCCAATGGATTGGCTCATCTTGCAGAGTTTATTACATTTTCGCTTTGTTATGAGGTCAGAGTTCACTTATATTGCCTGTAGGATGGGCCAGTCCTTGTGCAGCAGCAGGCCGGCCCAAATTACCTAGCGGCCCACCAGGAAAATGCCCGGTGCTCACTATGGCCAGTCCGCCCCTACTTGAAATCTATGCAAGCAAAAATGGCTCTTGAAAAGTTTACTTACTTGCTGAACTTGACTATTTGAGGCAGCTTGAGGTATGCATTTCTGGAAGAAAGAAAGAGAGTGAATTCATGTTTTTATTTCAGAGCAAAGAAGATCTGAGAGAATGAGGGTGAAGGCCATACAGCCACCGACTATCTCTGGGAGGACACGGCACACCCCCCTCTCCCTCTGTGGGACAAGCGCTTGTTCTTGCACTGACACTCTGGCACTGCAAATGAGACTGGCAGAGTTAAGACACAGACGCTTCAATTATTCATACAGTGCCAGCAGCAACACATGGGAATGTAGCCAATGCGGAGGCAGAGAGTCAGCCCGTTGTGCTTTATTAGTCCTTTCCTATCATCATCACATGCCAAACCACCTTAGGCACTTACCCGTGGTGTCTCAAAGCGATAACTCGCAGGGTTATCCGAGGGGATATGGTTACCGGGAAACTTGAGGCTGTCCTTCAAAGGTGAAATTTGGGCGTGTCTACTCTGGACTCCTTTATGTTTGTCACTCTTTGTAGACTGATTTGAATGTCACCTTCCTATAGTATTTTATACATTATCATTAAAATGGTTTTATGAATTTGGAGAACACTCCTAGTTTTGCTTGTTAAGCATATGATTTAGGGTTTGGTTTAGTATAAATTAAATGCAGCATCATTGCCGCTGTGCCGTTGTCATGATCCTCACACGTCTTTTCAACACAAACACGACTTCTTTTTGGTATAATAATATAATATACTATGTCCTCAAATTGTGAAAAACGTTTTCCTCAGTGATGTCATGTAATGGCAGTTTATGGTGACCACTAATTTAAGCTTCAAAAGGACACAAAAGTATAATTCATAAGTCTAATAAATGATTCCATGAGACTCTGAGTTCTGAAAGCATATGACAAGATTTGGTGAGAAACAAAGTGAAATCGAATGTATTATTTAGCGATACTGTTGACTGAAACTGTTGTGCACTTTCATGACAGCACGCAAGAGCAGTAGTTCACGGAGCCCCCCACTCGCAAGATGGAGTGTTCAAATAAAAACTATATATTTTTTTTTATTTATCTAAAGACAGGTCCACCACAGTGAGAGAAACAACACAACACAGCTGCACACAAACAAGAGAACCGAAACTTACTAAACATACCTGATGAGTTTGTAATCGGAGAGTAAATGCATTTCTATGCCCAGCCTTCAGGTTTGTTTGTTTTTTAAACAGAGTACTCTGAAATCAAACTAAGAGGGATTGAAGAGGCTGTGGAAGCCACAGTCACACCTTATCCTATCCTGACAGAAAACGTCATGCAATTAAAGGTATAGTTTCTATGTTAATCCAAGTTTTTGACCTAATCAAACGTGACATTTTGTCGATCATTTGGTTTCTTTTTTCGACTTCATGCCAGGTAACCCTGTCAGCTGTAAACTGGCACCGATCCAAAATCGTTCTGTTGTCACTATCAACAGGTAGACAAATAGACGGACCTGTTTTTAGAAAAACAAAATGAGTTTTCGCTTGAATGCCACATTTTGCGAATGGGGTCAGTGTGCTCTTGTGAAGTCTCATGAATGCACACAGGACAGCAGCAGTCGGTCAAGTGTTTTACTAAATAATACATACATTTTTGGTTTGTTTCTCACCAAACCTTATATGCATTCAGAACAATCTTGATTCTCATGTAATAATGTATTAGAATTATTATAGACTGAGTAATAGTTTTGCATCCTTTTGAAGCTTGAAGAGGGGGTCACCATAAGCTGCCATTGTATGACATCACTGGGCACAAATTGTTTTCACAATTTCTCCCTTTGTGTTAAGAAAAAGAAAGTCATATGTGGTTATAACACAAAAGTGAGTAAAATATAACTTAATTAAAATGTTTGGATGAACAATCCCTTGTCTAACATTCCACACTTCACTTTGACAGTTGAAGTGCGTCATTCAGTTCCTCGTAGTACACTACTTTGTTTTGCATTTTCAGTGTTAACATACTGCTTGCACTACTTACACTACAAAAGATGTGGAATAGTGCAGAAGTGTGCCGCTTTGGGACTCACCTTGTGTTTGCTTGAAGTCCAACAGAGTCTCTACACCTACACCTACGCCTAAGCTTAACCTTCCCACTAAATCTAACCCTAAACACAACCTTAGTAATATGAGCATCTTCATTTAGCAATTTTAAACCATTTTGTTATAAGTGGAACCATTATTGTTGAAAGAGATCCAGAGATTTTTACATACAGTACTGTGGGAACGTTTTAGGCTGTTGTGAAACATTTTGTATACTTAGGATCTTATCAAAAACAATGCCATGAATAATATTTATTTATAAATCAACTTCATAAAAAGTAAACAAACAAAAAAAACGTAATAAATATTTGTGCGACCATCCTATGATTTTCAAAACAGCACCAGTTCTATTTGGTTCAATTGCACAGTTATGCCACAGTTCTTTTATCTATTTAGGCTGTCACAATCACTTCTGTCTCTTCATGTGATCTCAGACTGACTCAATGATGATGAGATTCGGGCTCTGTGGGGGCCATACCATCTGTTCCAGGACTCTTTTTCAATTTCTATTCAATTATATTTGCAAAAGGAATGTTTGGAAATTTAAAACTGATGTCTCCTATTGGACCTCTACGGCAGAAGATATAAAAGAACCATCTTAAGAGAAATGCTTTTTGTAAAACATCTAATGCCCAAGACTTTTGCCCAGTACTGTATACTGATTCTTAATCTCAACATCTTTAATCTTACTGAATTTATGTCTTTATACTGCACTGGCGAGTGGTAAGGAGCATAGATTCAAAATGGCCTTTTCTTAACATATATCAACTATGGGCAAATTCACTGGTTTTCAACACAGGAAAGGGTGTAGATTTGGTTTGAACTTTCAGGGGGTTGCAACGTGAAGTATTTACATGTTTCCATTGATCATTGTATAAATATTGGGGGTGAGGGTTGTACTTGCTTGGTCCCCAATGGAATCTACACCCCTGAACACAGGCATCAAAGAAGAGTAGGCCAAGGCAATCTGACACCAGAAAATTGTAATAGAGTTGACCTTGTGGCTGACAGGCATGGATATCTGATCATTTACGTCCTTTTAAATGCGTATAGGATTGTGGGATGTGTGCACACTTGGCTCTAGAATTGCCTCTGCATAATGCATGAAGTGTGGTTATATCACTCTACATTAGCTTCCAGTGTGGCGCACTGGTCTACATTTCAGTGCTATTGGCACAGCTGAAAGCAAGGTGCATACAGTCTATTATGTACTGAGCAGCAGAATTTTAAGCAATCTTTAACTATGGAAATTTTCAACAATATGTCTGAATGCAGAGCATATTTGTGTAGTGAATTTAATGCCAGCCTGGGATCATTTAGTAGGCAAACTAATTATATTAAGTAAATGTGCTCCATCGCAAGTTCAAACAAAGCTCATAACCATATGAATCATCTGTCTGAGCTCCTGCCCACTCAAACTCATAGCATAGCTCATAACCTCGATTTTGAAGGTAAATGGAATCTTGCAGCACAATTCTCTGATCGACAAATGAGATTATAGCTTTTGAAGAGAGAAATGCAAGAAAATGTTATGCAAGCAGAAAGCACATAGTGCTTCCAAGAAGCCCAGATCCAAAATTCAGCGTTTAATAAAATATAGTCCACAACTACATAGGAGGTGCACAAACTGCCACAATTACAGCTTTCAAGTAACTGAATGCCCCCCACCCCAAAAAAGTAAATTGTCACATGTTACTCACCCTCATGTTGTTACAAGCTAACATTATTTTCTTTCAGATTCCAAGTCTTCAACGGAAGTAATTTTGCAATGAGTGGTGGTGGCGTAGTGGGCTAAAGCACATAACTGGTAATCAGAAGGTCACTGGTTCGATCCCCACATCCAGCACCATTGTGTCCTTGAGCAAGGCACTTAACTCCAGGTTGCTCCGGGGGGATTGTCCCTGTAATAAGTGCACTGTAAGTCGCTTTGGATAAAAGCATCTGCCAAATGCATAAATGTAAATGTAAATTTGGAGTGACCATATAAAGTGCTAAATGAACAACGCTCGAATGCCACTGTAAGCGAGCTTCTCTCGTGGCCATCATGAACACGCAACAGATGTTTTCAGATTTTCAATGCAAAATGACTTATTATAATTTTTTTCATCCAAAACCTTTGCCTTCAGAAGATTCGAAATATGACACACAAGTCACATTTATGATACTTTTGGTTCCTTTTTTAAGCATTAAAGTGAGGCACTATCCACTGCAATTGCATTGAAAAGATGGATCGCAATATTAATTAAAACATCTCTATTTGTGTTATGCATAAGACAGTCTTACAGGTTTTGAACGACATGAGGGTGAGTAAATGGTGGCTGAATTTTCATGTTTGGGTGAACTATACCACTGAATTCTTTTCACATTTGATCAAGGTGTATGACAGTTTACTTGATGTTTGCTCACTGGATCACAGACAACACCCTCTAGAAAAATAACACCAATCTCTTATTAACAGTGATCATATAGCAAAATATTCAGTGTGCATACATTATAAATGGTATGATTAAACAAGTGATCATTAGCTCAATGCACGATTGTTAATCAGTGAGTCAACAACCAAAAATAGCCATCTTCTGTCTTAAGGCGTTTTATGAAGACTAGAGAGTAAGTGGGGTGTCTGGGATGGGGATTAATTAATACATGCTTATACAAAATAATAAAATCACTTTTGTTAATCCAACTGTGATAACACAATTATTCAGTGTGCACAGTTGTGTACATATTTGTGCACAAACACTGGTGGCCAAAAGTTTAGAATAATGTTCAGATTTTGCTGTTTCTGAAGGAAATTAGATCTTTAATTCACCAAAGAGGCATTTTTGACCTAATATTGACCTTAACACATGCCAGTCTATTGCATACTGTGGCAACTCAAAAACAAACACTAAGACAATGTTAAGCTTTATTTAACAGTCCAAATAGCTTTCAGCTGTGTTTGATATAACGGCAAGTGATTTTCTAGTACTAAATTAGCAATTTAGCATGATTACTCAAGGATAAGGTGTTGGAGTGATGACTGCTGAAAACGGCCTGTCTAGATTTGATCAAATATTACTTATAATAGCCACTTTATTAGGTACACCTGTAATCTACTTATTCGTCTAATCAGCCAATCATGTGGCAGCAGTGTGATGTATAAAATCATGCAGATATGGGTCAGGAGCTAGAGTTCATTTTCACATCACCAATCAGAATGGGGAAAAAATGTGACATGATTGTTGGTGCCAGACAGAAGGGTTGGAGTATTTCTGTAACTGCTGATCTCCTGGGATTTTCAAGTACAACAGTCCCTAGAATTTACACAGAATGGTGCCAAAAGCACAAAAACAAATCCAGTGAGCAGCAGTTCTGCAGACGGAAATGGCTTGTTAATGACAAAGGTCAAGAGAGAATGACCAGACTGGACCAAGCTGAAAGTAAGGTGACAGTAACCCAAATAAACACACGTTTCCAAATACACAAATGGCTGGCCCACTGCAGCCTCACTTATGTTTTCTTGGCTGACAGAAGTGGAACCCGACGTGGTCTCCTGCTGTTGTAGACCGTCCACAGAAATACTCAAACCAGCCCATCTGGCACCAACAATCATGCCACTGTCAAACTGTTTTCCCATTCTGATGGTTGATGTGAACATTAACTGAAGATCCTGATCCATATCTGCATGATTTTATTCACTGCAGCCACACGATTGGATTAGATAATAGCATGAATAATTACACTGTAAAAAATGTCCATAATTTTAATGGTAAAAGACAGTAAAAATGCTACAGTAAGAAAAGTAAATTGGTTAACGAGTAGTTACCATAAAATATACGTTAATAAAATATAATATAATAAGACAATATATGTAGTTTTACAGTAAAATGTTGTAGAAATTACATTTTTTAGATCTAAAAAGTATGATTTTCCTATATAAAGGTACAATTTATACTATGATTAACAAGAGAGTATATGTACTTTTTTACGGTAACAGTAATTGGGCATTCCCAGAATTCACTGCGTGAACATTACAACACATTACATGTTTCTTCTTATTTTTAATATCAGTTATGTACTTTGGGATGTTCTGTGTACATCTTTGATGTAGTTTAGTTCATGTTTATTACATTATTTTAATTTCACATGTGTTACCTTGATGATGTGTTTGTGTGAGTGACACTGACTCACACAAACGTCTCTAAATGTTTATTGGTCATTGCTCCTGGAATGGGCTACTACTTATGAACTTCATTTCATCATGTGCCCTTCAGTAATTACTATGGTGATTAACAATACATTATAAAGTGAAAATCGGATTTTTACAGTTTCAAAAGGTTCATATATTAAGTTTATCATTTAATAATATAAAATATACCATAAAACAACAGTTTTAAAGTTTTTAGATAATTATTCTGGCAACAACAGCTGCCAGTTTTTTTTTTTTTATAGTGTAGGTGAGTAAAGGTGTACCTAATACAGTGGCAGGTGAGTGTATACGTCAATAACAAGATGAACTGAAAAGGTCACAAAAGGTATAACAAAAAAATTAATAACAAAAAACCCATGCACAAAAATGTCCTCGTGCGTTGTTTATCTAAAAAAGCAAAAATTGCAATACAATTAAAGTGCACTGTAAATAGCACAACATTTTTAGTATTTTTAACCACAGACAGATATACACAAAATCTATAGAATAAAGGAAACATCAGAGTCAATATTTGAGTGTGAATAAATTATATATTTTTTTTGTTTTGTTATTTTTACCCCCAGTTAAAAAATAAAGATACAATTTCAGAAACACAATGAAAATAAAATGTTACTTCCATAAAAATGCTAAATATAAATATGATCCTTAATAAATTAACACTGGTTGGTTTGGCAATAAGGTAACTTCACTGAGAAAACAACAAGCTCATTTAGGAGTTCTTCCATATTTTTTTTGGACACATCTTTTAAGATTGTCCATGAATTCATGCAGAAGGATTTCATCAGAATTTTTGTCAAAAGGTTTGCAAGTTTTCTAAAAGAAAGCAAACATGACATGGTTAGACCAAAAAACAACACAATCAAACAATCTGTTCCAGAAAGATAGAGTTGTGGAGAAAATATTACATACCACACGAGGCTTGTTAATTCTATGTAAATTCCTTATTAGATTATGGAAATGGTTAAACTTCTTCCCAGACAGTCTAGACACCTTCTCTCGCAGTTCTTGCTCAGCTTGGCAGAAAAAGTCATCCTGCAAAGATATTGAGATAAAAGTTAAGACCAGGATTTTAATCTTTTGAGTCTGACAGAGGTGAATGTACTGAAATCACAGAATTAACAATATTTTTGTGCTTCAGCCTCACAAATGTTACCAAATTGGATAGACCAAAAAGTTTTTGAGACAAAAGGCAAATTATACAAATTCTTTTTTTTCAGTCAATGGTTTTGTATGTTTGTATCAAACACCTAGTTCAAACCCTCTTAAATGAGAATCATTTGTGAATTCGATCATCTAAACTAAAATGTCATTCTCAGAACAAGTCTTTTTCATACATGTCGAGTGGCTGAGTGTGTTTTACATCTTGCAATAAGGACCATTTCTAAGGGGCTAAAGCAATGGTTTAATTTTCTATGTTGCGTTATTGATTTTTCTGTTTATTTAAATGTATTTATTTCTGTGCTTCATAATTATTTTGATTTATATTTTGGTATAATTATAAGTTATTCAAGGCAGGTTCCCTTTGTGACAACATGCAGCACTATTAAATCAATGTGTGTTCAATGAACTGTATCTTTTTTCAGGCCAAAACAGTGGAAATGTTTAAGGTATTTTAAGCGAAGTTTAAAAAATAAACCTACCCTGAGAAACATTCACATGAGTTGAAAGTGTGACAACTAGCCCTAAAAATGACTTATTCATATGCAAAATCTGGGGAGTAATACAATGTATAGTTGTTACAATACAAAATTAGTCGAAAATTCACTTCACCTCACATTTCAGTTGCCCATTCACTTTCAGATTTTTCACAAAGATGTTCACCTAAAAAAAAAAACAAACAGATACACTGAAGATATCCAGTCAAGTCCAGTTCTGGTCATTAAGCTGTGATAAAGTTCAATCTTACCGTATGATTTTGAAGATCTTTTGTGGTGACACTGATTTCATTAAGAAGCTCTTTCCATGAAAACTCATCATGGTTTACAAATGGATTAACAAAGGTGCACAAAGCTGCACAGGCCAACAGTAGAGCAGTGGTCATCATTTTGTCAATCTACTTTCTCAGGACTTTAGCTGTTTGAATGGCAGAGGTGACTGATTTCACTTCTGCTGTAGGCTGCGTATATATATACTCTTAAGAGAGCAAGACGTGCTATGTTCCAGCCTTTGAAACTTCCTTTTCGCAGCGTATGCAACTAAGAGATTTTCATTGGCTGATTAGTGCGCACTCAGTAGATATCTTGATTGAGATGTGGTTGTACTTGTGGCTCTCATCTGTCATAATTTAAAGATTTCTTTGAAGAAAGGAAAGATGATTTTGAATAGCTGGGGTACTGCAGGCCACATCTTGGCCATGTTTGGTTGTGCAAATAAGTTTCATTATTGCAAACTGGAATGAACACAGATAGCTTTTGCAAATTTGCATGTGCTCGTATTATCAAACCATCTAAAATGCGAAAGCACCTACAGTTGCATTGATGATTAAACGGAATGTAGAAAACTATTTTATAATATGGCAAAAAGTGTGTATGTCATTAATGTGTTTAAGACCACAATAATAATGACACACCTTAGTGAGCTGTATGGATCAAAAATGTTCTGTTTATGAATGGATCATAAATAGAAAAGAGATGGTTTCAGAAAAGGCATGGTGAGATCAAGTAATTTTTTTTATTAACATTTTAGAAAACACAACAAAGTGGGTACAAACAATACAGCAGGAACGGCAACGTACACAAATGAGCTAACTTGTGGCAAGTTTAATCACATTAGGCCTCATTCATGGAACACAAGCAAAACCAATTAGTGTACATTTTTTGAAAAACCATACTTGAGGAAACTTTTGCATTCAATTGAAAACAACATTTACATAAGAATGGTTTTACAAAAGGTTTACACAAATTCATTCCCCTTGCATTTCATGGATGAATTATATTTGGCTACACACTGCTTTGCTAGTTGCCTGATAAACACAGGAATTGTCCAAAACTGCACAGAAATGGAGGATTAAAGAAATGTATTTCAATTTAAGCTCAATCAACAGCATTTGTGGCATAATAAATAATTAATAGTATGAATTAATATCAATAATATTGCAATAATTTCGAGTGGCCCCTTTATTTAATTATGAAAGGCAAAAATAACAGTTCAAGTGAGGCACTTACAATGGAAGTGAATGGGGCTTGTCCGTAAACATTAAGATACACTCGGCACATTCAAAAGTATAGCCACCATGAGTAAACATACCACATGTTGACATGACTTTAGTGTGAAAAAATTAGGGATTTACCAGCATTAAGATTTTTACCAGATTGCAGGGTTTACAGAAGTTATATCGTCATGACAACAAAGAAATGGTTACCAAGTGATTTTATCACACTAAAATCATGTTAACACATATAATGCTCACTTCTTGCACCTATACTTTTGAAACCGTTTACGTTTATAGACTGGCCCCATTGTAAGTGCATTTCTATAACTGTGACTTTTGTTTTTTAAACAAACGATGGGTCATAAATATTTTTGTAGTAATCAATGTTATACCACAAAGGCTGTTGACTGATCTTAACTTTTATTGAACCTTCTCTGGTCTAACTCAAAGGTAAAGACTGCTGCTTGCATGAAATGATGCTTCAGTGCAGGTAGGAGTTAAGAGAGGAGATGTTGCATTTTGCGATCTCTGAGCACTGGTCCTGGTTTTTCCGGATCCGGTAGAAAAGCTCTATATAGTTGGATCGTCCCAGGAGCTCCACAAAGTCCTCGTCATGGGTGATTACAAGCAGCTGGAAGTTGCGCTGGCGAGAGCGACTCTTGATTATCCTGCAAAGAAACCAGCGGCAGATCTTTTAGAGTCAGGTGTATGGGAGAGAGAGACCAACATTCTGCCTAACATTTCCTTTTGTGTTTCACAGAAGAAAGAAGCTCATACAGGTTTGGAACAACATGAGTGAGTAAATGGCAGAATTGAAATTTTTGGCTGAATTATCATTTTAATGAAGACTCACTCCACAAGGGCGTGTGCTAATGACTCGATGTTCTCTCTGTCTAGGTTGGTGGTCGGCTCATCCAGTGCCAGAATTCCACAGTTCAGACAGAACGTTTCAGCCAAAGCCAGTCGTATTATGAGGGAGGCAAGCACCTAAAGACACATGCAGAAAAGCCACAGATTTTCAAACATTACATAATACCTACACTCAGTGACCCCTCTCTTTTGTACACCTACTTATTCATGTGATTATCTAATCAACCAATCGTCTGGCAGCAGTGCAATATATAAAATCATACAGATACGGGTCAGGAGCTTCAGTTGATGTTCACATCAACAGTCAGAATGGGGAAAATGTTTTATCTCAGTGAGACTGTTATGCATGAAAATCCCAGGAGATCAGCAGTTACAGAAATACTCAAACCAGCCCACCTGGCACCAACAATCATGCCATGGTCCATATCACTTTAAATTTGATATTGAATTCCAGATTTTCAAATGTAATTTTTCCCACTGTATCTTGAGTAGAAAACTGTGCTTGTGGATACATGATTGGGGAAACCATTCATCATATAAAATATTGGTAAAATCATAAGACACCTATTATATCAACAGGATAAATGCTGTTTGACCTTTTGTCCAGCACTGCACCGTCCTCGCATGTCCAAGGCCGTGTCTCCCTTCACCATTACCACTCTATAGTTGTACGTCCTTCTTTTCACACCAGCAGAGGCGTTCTCATCCACATCAGAGCGGATCTCCACATACTCTATGTCTGAGAGAGAGATCACAGACATCAGGAGACACACTTTACAAGGTTTCAACACTATTTGACCCTTGACATTTCCAGGACCTATTCGGTTGTTTGCAATTACTTGTTAAAGTGTGAATAAGAACTTACATTTTGAGCCGATCATATCGCTTTGGAAGACATGGATTAAACCACACTCAAAAAATAACTCTTTGGCTGATCTTGATGTGGTTCCACTTGTTTGAAATAATTTTTTTAAAATTAAAATAACCATGTGATGTCAACTTCAATACTCCAAGTAGAGGGAACCTAACTGAATCAAGTAAACAAAATTTTACTTGTCAAAATAACTCAAATGAAACCCTTTTAGTTATATGCTAGCTAGTGACAAAATTTTTAGCATGCTAAATACATGCTGGTGGGAAGCAGTACTGAGTGCAACTTGGCCATTATGCTGTGGTAAGCACAGCTATTGCTCAGTGGGTAAAGTAATATGTAGAATATTCAAAACGTATTGGCCCTCACCCTTGGCACAAACTCCACTCTTCAACATGACAGTAACTCCCACAAATACAACATGACAGAAATACTTCTAAATCTCATCATAACAAAACATTAAACATTTAACAAGTGTCCCAATGGTATAATGGTATAAGTAAAGCTGACAAGACACTTTTTTGTTAATTTTAAATAAAAATATTTTAACCATTCAGTTCATTTATTTTATAAAACTCCACTTATTACACGTACAACAATGAGCATCTTTACCTACATATTCTCATAGTAACAATTCTTGGTTCATTCATGATGAAACTGATGTGCAATTGTAGTGTGCTCCCAGAAAACGCACTTCGCTTTCCAACAAAAGTGAATAACTGGGTCCGTAAACAGCAGTCCATATGACTCATGACACAACAGATTTATGTGAGGAACTGACCCAAACTGCAAATGGGTCATTCTCAAAAATGTTTGACTTTCCAAATTACAAAATTTTCCATTTAGTTCAGTTTTTGCCTATAAATGCTGAGGGTAAATATTTTGTAACATGTTGACATTCATTTTTATAACTTGGCTGTTGTTCTTTCTTTTATTTAATTTTGTTTCATGAACGAAGCAAGTTAACACTAACGAGGGTTAAATGGGTTACAAACACCACATTTTTAGGGTTCACTGGGGTACAACACCAAATATTTTGGTGTGAAAATATTAGTTAAAATGTGAATAACCTTTTGTATTTAATAAAAAAAAACAATTATATATATATATAAATAAAGGTTTTAACATTGATAAAACCAATAACATGAAATTAAGGGACAAACATTCTTTCTAAATAATAAAAATTATTAATAATAATTTTGTTTTGCTTTTTTGCACACGTTTGGCCTTGCACTAATGCTTTTATAAAAAAAAAAGTACAAAATAAATACACAAATAACTTAACATGTCATAGAAGTGGTGTACCAGTTGAAGGGAACAAGGATTGTTTTCAGGCAATTAACAATTTCAAATCTATTTTCTAAAAAGTTTGCAAAACAGAGTCAAGCCATTTCATATCATTAAAATTTAGGTTATAACATTTTCTATATATATATTAAAAAAACCCGCTATTTGAAAGCTTTTTCTTGGCTAAAAAAGTCAAGAGACATGTTTGTCAACATATTTTGCTATTGACCCAAATGTTGTCAGAAATACCCTATTTTGCGAGACACAAAGCTTTCTTTACACTAGACAGCTCACAAAACGGAATCCTCCATTGATCTGCATTCAAATCATTCAGAACCTTTTACATCTAATATAATTTTTTCACTCTGGAGAGTAAATTGTAATTAAAACTGATAGTTGCAAGGATTCATACTTGTTAAATCCACCACAATTTTTCATTCTGAACAGTGCTGCTAAAAGTAACAGGTGCCACATGACAGCACCGTCTATGCACTGCCGGCTTCAGCAGTGGTCTAGTGGTCTGTCGTCCTGTTTTTCCGAAAATAAATAAATACATTTCATTTATTAAATGATTTAAGCAACGTCTTTTAAGATTTTCTATAATTCAAGAACTTAAGCACCTCTTGGTAGAAAATGGCTATTTTCAAGGGTTTCCCAGGACTTTAAATTTGAAAAAGCCAAATTCATGTACCTTGTACGAACCCTGCTAAGAACATGCTTGGGTTGGGTACATTATAGAAGATATACAGTATTTCATCAATGTGTTGGTCACAAACCTTGTCCTCTGTATGTGCTCCGCCACAAATCTCTGATGATTTTATTTATCTCCTCCATCTTCATGCTGTGAAACTTCATAATTGTTCTGAAATAGAAAATACTACCATTAGGGGTATTCATATAAATCTTTACAGTAATGTAAAGCTGAACATATATCAACATGCATGTCTAGAAAACATGTTGGCAATAATTTTGTCATGCTATTAAAATGCTGAATCCGCTAACATTTTCCAGTATATAAGGCTGGCACCAGGTTGTCTACTCCCAAAAGGCTGTGTGAGAGTCAATGTCATAAAACTCTCACACAGAAGATCATCTCCACAACACACCCTACTTATTAAGGACCATAAAACGCAAATCTCACTCACATCAGATCACGTTCGGTTGAGTTATGACTTATCCTGTTTAAGAACTTAATAAAATACTGTATTCTATCAGGGACATGCCTCTCCCAAATCTCTTACAGGGACCAGATGCTGTATTCAGATTAGGTACATTCTTTATAAACATCAAACAACCTCCTCAATCACAAGTTTCAAAGGTCTACCTTCAAACCCCTAAATTGTGAACCAAATTCTGAATAACATCAAACACACACATCTGAAATAACAATAGAATAACTTGGTATTTAAGGAGTGATGACAAAGTAATCAGGGAGTCTGTAGTCAGATATCCCACACAATTACTGTGTGTAGTTTTCTCTACCAGGTATGCAATACTTATTTCTTATGTTTTGATAAATGTTTAAATTTGACTTGTTATTGTCTAATTGGAATTGATGAATGTATTAATTACCTGGTATATAAATTGTTACATTTGAGTTTATTCTGATTAATTCTGAAATTATTGTCTTTAGTAGATTACGTTAAATCCATGTTTCTAGCAAATCTACGACCAGGTTAGTTAGTTCAAGTTAATTACAGTTCAAGACTGGCATTAGTTCAAGTGTACTTTGAGTGTACAGGCTCAACATTAAGTTGTCGTCCCATTCCTAAATACGGTGAAGTCTAAACCTCTGGTTATTGGAATATTTTTATAGCTAAGTGTACATAGGAAACTATGGCATGATTATATATATCTATTTTAACTTGGGCATTGTTGGTCTATATTTGTAAATGGCCATGACCACTGGGTAGAAATAATGTTCCTCTAATTGTTTACTATCTAAGGGGACTAAACAAAATACTTTTAGATAAAAGAAAAGATGCATTCACCTCTGAAGCAGCATATAAGATATTTAGATTTGCTTTAAGAGAATGTATCTTAAATATATAGTAAATGTATTTTGTATATAAGTGTATATTTTCACTTGGTTATACTTCTGCATATGCAGTAAAGACAAAATATACATATATTCAAGATCTATTCACTAAAAGCAAGTCTAAATACCTTATATGCTGCTTCACAGGTGAATGCATCTTTTTTTGAAAGGATTTTTAGATATTTTAATATATTTGTATTTTTAATATTATATTCAACATTCTCAGATAACAATTTTCTTCTGCAGTATAGCTGCTTAAGTAAATGTAAATTTTTTAAAAATATTTTTAGATACTTATACTGGAAAACAAGCCAAAACAAAAACATATTTTGTTGCAGTGTATAAACGGGCGAAGACCCTCTCTAACCTTTCAGTTCACGTCAATCCATCTTTAACTCACAAAAAAACAAACTCACTCTTATTAATATAGCTGTGTATTGCCAGTTTTCTTCACAACAAGAAAAGGACAGTGAAACATATATAATGATTCAATAAGTCGTGAGCCATCACGTTATAATCTAGCTGCATTAAGCATGCATGCTCGAGGGATGAGCATCAGCACAACAGAGTGTGCCCCAGTCGGGTGCAGTTTCAATCTCTCTCCCTTAGATCGGGACATTCGTGCAACTCATAGAAGAGGTGCTGACTGCACTGCTCTCGCACGTCGTCGTCGTTATCATCACCATCATCATCATTAGAGTTTAATGTTATCTCATGTTACGTTAAATGAGATCAAACGACTATTCGACAATGACTTTTTTTATTGTCGATAATGTCGATGAATCGTTTCAGCCCTAATTACAATGCTGTCTCACGATTGCCTGATTAGACAATCGCATGAATAAAAGTGATCGGTGAATGTAAAAATATAAAAATAACAAACATAATATATACTAATATATACAAACTATATTCTAATGCCAAGAATCTATATTTTTAAGTTACATTTCTCTCATTGATTAAAAAGAAACACAAATAAAAAGAGATACGATCAACATGCAAACTCTGAACAAGCTAAAAAGTACATAAGTTTGTTATTACATGATGTCCATAAGATTGTCCATACAGTTAGACTGGAAGGGTTTCCGTGTAATGATATGCTGGAACCAAGGTACACTATTCCCTCATATCGTTATTTTCACGTTTTCTTAATTTGGGGGCACTTCTATGACTCTACACTTAAGTAAAGCAGGAAGTCCATTGAAGATTAACAAGATATGATGTGATTGCATAATAATTATAATATAATATCACCATGTCCCCGCTGATTTTCACCCCTAATATTTAATAGGTTAAAAAACACTGGCAAATCTTGATTTACCTTCACACCTCAAAACCATGTGAAACATAAAATAAAAGGCAATTAATGGCATAGGTGGTGAAAAACCAGTATAATGTCTCTGCATTTCAGCTGTAAAGATGTTAAGAGGCATGACGGCAGAGCTATTTAGACATCCGAAGGCATGCTGATGTAACTTCTGTGAATGCTCTGGACGATACCGATCTACACCATGACCTGGGACTTCCTTTGTATATCCCACACAGGAAATGAGCCACATAACTTCAACTGCCATCATTAATATTAATGCTGACTACATAATTAATATTGATGAGATGTGCATATGTGCAGAATAAAGACCAATGCAAACAAAAAATGTGATTAACAGATAACACTAAAGATAAGGCACATCATTTCACTCCTTCAATCTGGGACATAAGAGTCATAAGCAGTTAGTGTTCAAACATATTGAGCCGTGGTGATTGTGCTGCATGAGATTGTTTGACGTCATGTCCTGCCTTCTTCCCTATCAATGTCATATCTCACACTGTGCCTGTAAATAAATTAAAATGTAAAAATAACACAATCAATCTTAGTAATACACAATGTTAGGGTCTAAATATGGTTGAAATGTTGAACAAGTAGAAATTTGAGTAAATTAATTAGGGAATTATTACAGTATCTAACATCTGGATTAACAGTCCATTTCTGTATGAGCATTTATGCAGCATATCTGTGCATTTACTGAACTATTTTTTTATCCTGAGAAAATCAGTAAGTTTAAATGAGCAGATATTTTTGAGCATGAGCTGGTGTTCGAGCAAGAGCAGGTAGTTTTATTATTCTGCTAGTGTTTCATGAAGGAAGCCAAAAGGACCAGTTTTTGAGAGAAAATCACTTTTCACCGAAATTTTAAAACGATCATGATCCAATTTCTTTTAACTTATATCGCCCACCTACACTTCAAGATAACTGCCGCTAAGGTTTCAAGCTTTCAAGTGTCTTTTTGGGAGTCTCTGTGAGGTCTCGATGACAAGCCCACCAGCTAGTGATGATTCAGCCGAGTCAGATTTTCTTGAGTCAAGGATAAAAGTGCAAGTGTGTTTCTACCCAAGTGATGCTGTTTGTTACATCAGATTGTCTGCTGAACCACATCAAATGCAAACCTCTGATAAGCGCTAACCTGAAACTACACTGCATAAAACCCCTAATAAAGACCTACTTACTGGTCTAGAGCTTTATAGTAGACATCCAGGTCCTTATTGGCCAGCTCTGTTGTTCTCATGACAATCATCTTGTCTCTGTATAGATCTTCGGCCCGGCAGTACTGGTCCTCACTGAGCTCCTTTCGGAAACGGAGGATCTCGTCTTCGTAGCCTTTCTGCCGGCCAAGAGCTACGCTGCGGTTCTTCTTCAGGTCCTCCAACTTTCGCTCCAATTCTCGACGCTCACTGACAGAAGACGACACCATCTTAAAGACACGCTTACATTTTAAGTCACGTTTCACACTTCTTATAGGTCTACGTGAACAGCTGACGTTAAAATAGTTTCATTAAGAAGTAGAATAAATGGGTTATGGTAACCTAAGAGCATACTCTGCGTAGAAAGTCATCTGAACCTCTGAGGTCATTATCAGGAATTTCTAATTGGGACTAGGCCCTCGCAACACAAAATTTTTCTGTCACAGATTTTTTTTGAGGTCTGCAACAGAAACGATCAGATTGTAGGCAAATCGGTGCTGGCTCTAGTAAACACCACATGGTAAAAATGACATAAAATCAGTTGGAGTTTTGTGAAGCCAAATGTTTAAATGAAGGAGCATAAAGAATATATTATTTTGCTATACTTCTCTTCCCTTTTCAATCAACCTACTTGTATTTTATTTAAAAAAAGAATACATAATAAATCAAGGGTCAAAAATGTATGGGCATTCTGGACAAACAAAGAAGGGAGATTTTTGTTATTTGTAATTTATCTATTTCGTATTTGTATTCTATGAAAATCTACTAAATGGATATCACTAGGGCTGGGTACTGATACGGATTTCCTGATTTGAATCTGATTCACAAGCTCTCGATTCGATTCATATGGGTATATAGTACATTTCCCTTAAATATGAATACAATTCTCTCCCAAGTAATGCTGTAAATTATACATGAAACCTTCTAACTAGGTACATTATGAAAATATAAATGTTACTAATGATATTTTATTTGTTTTTCATCATTTTAGACACTATTTAGCCACAAATCCATGTGTTCCATCAATAAATATGATATGATATTGCATATAATACATTTTGTTACATGTTTATTGTTTAATTGCATAATTTGTACTATTACAAGTATTTAGTGACACGTGCTAAAACAGGTACTGTCTCTTTAAGAAAACCGGCAGTTCTATAAAGAGAGTCAGTAAAGGAGTGCATGTTAACGAGAGAGATTTGAATGGCTTTACCTCATCGGTGCTATGCATGAGTAAAATAAATGTTTATTTTTTATTTTTTTATCAACAACTGTCTGTAAAGAACAGAATGAGTATTAAAAGTAACATTATTTAATGACAAATGGATTGCAAGGATCTGGTCTTTGGACACACACGGAACGAGTCAAAACATCCTCAACACGGTGCTGCTGAACTTCTTCCCCACTATACTACTCAATCACTGAGTGAAATCTGAACATTTATCAGCCAGTGGCTAATCGTAGAGTTTTTAAGTCACATTGCGTGGAATTTGGTAGCAAATGCCAGTGATTTACTTTCCTTGTAGTAGAGGGTTGTCACAGTGTAAAAGATCGATTTTGGGATTTAAGAACCTGTATTGAGATCATTCAAATGAAGATTGCGCAATGCATCATAAAATATATATATATTTTACCCAGTCCTAGACATTACATAGTGAGGACACTGCCCAAGTAACTGAATATAAGTGGTTGTAATAAGTGATCTTGTACTTGCGCAGCTCTTGGACTTGCATGTTGCCCATTTCCTTTAGTAAGACTTCCCGTTTCCTGGTCACATCCTTCAGTTCTTCCACACGCTTCCTTAAAGTCAGATTATCCTGGAGCCAGCGCTCTTGAATCTGTCAGACAAAATTCTGCAATCATATATCCCCAAATACCGCAATGCAAAACCAGACAAACCAAATTTTTCATTAGGTTACAGTAACAGATGTGCCTTCAGACTAGTGGGAGGCCGATTTATCAACCCAGGCGATGATAAATATCACAGCAGTCAAAGATAAGTGTCTTGCAATGATGATCATGGAAACTTAAGGTTTATATGGGCCGGCTTGAAGTTGTCAAAAATCTTTCTTCCTTTACATTTTAGTAAATGTACAAAATTATATTTAAATTTAGTTTCCGACAGCTGACCTACAAGTCGACCGCCCCACCAGGGAGAGTCCAGGTGCTCCCTATGCTCAGTCCATCCTTGAATCAGTGGACTTCCAGTTAAGACAACAGTGTGGTTAGTGCAAAAATACAAATAAAATAAAGATAAGATTTCAGACAAGCTGTTTCAAAGGCCTATACTCCATTTATAATGGTATTCCAATGAACTTCTCAAAGTGTAGATCTTTGCAACAAGAAGAACCATTACAAATGATGACAAGCATCTCTCTGCACCTTCTGAGTGTCTATGTCCTGTCGGATGTTGCCCATGTCTTTATTGATCTTCTCTCGCTGTTTTTCAGCCTCGTGTAGCTGTTTTTCCACCTCCTGTAGCTCAGTTTCTTTTTGCTGAAAAAGTGGAGATTTCATAAATCACAAGCAGAAAAGCAAAACAAAAAGAGAAAAGGAATGTTTTTCTAGTACCTCTTTGTAGCTGTCTTTGCCCTCTTCAATGTACTTTGAGATCTCCCTTTCAAGGAGAGTTAGGTTTTTAACCTTTTCCTTGATGGCATTTATCTAAAACACAGTACAGAAGTCTAATGTCATGGTTGATGTTAAATTTAACCCTTCATCTACGATGCCTTGAATAATGCCATTCTACACCATACCGTAATTAAACTTTTCAAAAATATTAGAATATTATGTCCTTCGATAAGGCTGTCACAATTATGAAATTTGGCTGACGATGAATTGTCAAACAAATAATTGCGATTATGATGATTAATTGTCTCGTTAAGGGTGTTGTATGCTTCATACACCTTAAGAAATCATTTTTACATATTTAACTTATAAAAATTGGGATAAACTGTATGAATTCCTTTTAAGGCTTATCACATTTTTAAAATATCAAAATATTTCTAAATACTTAAAATTTGTCTCTTTTTGGTCAAAACTTTAGTTTTGGTAAATTTTACATTTACATTTGTTTTTCTGAACTCATATATTTTTTCAGTCAAATAAAATAAAATAAAATTGATATATATATATATATATATGATATATATATATATATATATCAATTATATTTTATTATGCAATAGTAAATATTTCTGTCCTAATTTCTTCACTTTCACATGTTATTTTAATGGTCCGATTAAACCCACGAGCCCTTTTTTCACAAAGCAAAACCTTTGAGATTTTGTTTCATCATTCGAAAAAAAAAAAAGAAAAAAGGGAGCTGGTTGATGTCTGCGGTGTGGCTCAGTGACGCTTGGTCTCGTAGTTCAACTGAATGACACACAAATGCGCCGTTCATGGCATTTATACAGTATATTCACTTAAAATTCCCTTATTTGGGCATTATTACAATGTGATTGGAATTTGAATCCCCAATAATCAAATTATTTAAACAGTTATTTAATAAATCGCGACAGGCCTATCCTTCGTAAATAAGTAAAACACCAATGTAAAAGCACAGAACCAAACACCTTTTCCTGCCCTTCCTCCTGTTTCTGCCTCCTGCGCTCTGCCAGGTCCTGTTTGTCCTGCTGGAGTTTTTCTAGAGTAGCAACCAGTGGAGACACCTGCTCTTTTGCTTCCTGAAAAACACAGAAAACATGATGACACAACAGTATGTGATTATGTCAGTTACAATTTGCTTATCCTTCTAATTAAATATATTTTAAAAAGTAGTAATATCATCTGTTTATAGAGTTCACATTTACAAAATAAGCTGTTACATCTAAATAGATGTCCAACAATTTCAAATTGATGAATGTAACACAAAGTGTTTTGTAGCCACATTTCAGCATTCATAGCATCTTTGGTTGCATAACGGATCAATGAGACATTTTTTATTAACATCAAATTTAGGTTAAAATGTATGCTGTATGTATGCTTAAGGGAATAAATAATGTATACTTTAGGTACTGTAAAAAAAAGGTGACCACCTTTTTGCCTTGACTAATTAATTTTGAACGGACATGCAGTGATGACAAATGCTTTAAGCTAGCATAATGTCCTAACATCCCCTTCAGTGTTCCACAGAAGGGTTTTGGGGTGAGTAAATGATGATTGAATGAAATCATTTTAATTTTGAGTGAACTATCCCTTTGAGCAGTTTAACAGAAAAGAAAGCTCTTTTCTAAATGAATCAAAAACACATGGTATCCAGACAGTGGGCATTCCTCACCCGGATGTCTCGGTGGAGGGTTTGGATCTCAGTGGAGAACTCCACACACTGCTCCTCCAGCTGCTGACGTTTCTGCATGTTGCTGGAAATTTGGAGCTTCTCTCCACGGATCTCATTCACACTGCTCTTCAAGGCTTGGATCTGCTCCTGCTGATCCTGGATCAGCTTCCTCTTCAGCTCGATCTTACTGCAGGCTAAACACAAGCAGCATCACATGGACACACAATGATGAAATACATACCACACAAGTAGAAGAAAACAAGTATGAGGTAATTATTACACTATTGCACATCGGAAATGCAAAGAGGTTTTTGGTTTATTTTAAAACGGAAGATTTACAGGTACAGCAGAAAAAAAGGTCAATTTTCTACTTATAGTGCCATACACTATTTATTTGACTAAGGCAGCAATAAGCTTTTCAACATACTGGTGTCCAGGCGGTGTTGGGTCTCTTGTTTCTCCTGGTTGACCTGCTGCATGGTGCGGCTGAGATCAACTCCCTGCAGTCTGCCTGCATGCTGAGCGATCTTTCGGTCTACGTCCTTCAGATCAAGCTGAGATAAGATACATTTTGATTACACATAAGTGGACAAAAACAGATTGTAGATATTGTATATGCATATAAAAGTAAAGCCTAAGCAATGAAGCATCATAAAACAAATACCCTGTAATGCATCACTACATTAAACTGTATTTGTAATATGTATTCTATTGATGTGCTGTTTTTAACTGTATTCCATTATTTTTCTATAGTCTTTTGAATGAGCGGAGCTAATCTCAGACCTGATAGCGGTCCATGAGGGAGATGTCCTGTAGACAGGCCTTGGCTGTGTCCTCCTCAGACATCAGTGTGGACAGCAATGTCTCCTGCTCCTCAATTACTCCCTTCAGTCTCTCAATGTCACGATTCACACTCTGGAGTTTATTCCTCAGCTCTGGCAGCTCTTTCTCCTGAAGCTCCATGATGGACTGTCTGCCAGTGCAGGAGATGATACACATGTTTCAAAACATTTTATATAATCAGACCCCTTTTTCACATTTTATGTTGCAGCCTTATGCTAAAATGCTTTAAATTATTTATTTTATTCACATCAATCATACTCCATAACCCATAATGACAAAGCAAAAACCAGATTTTTGATAACTTTAAGAATTTATGAAAAATAAATTACTGAAAAAAAAAAAAATCACATTGACATATTATTTATACCCTTTGCTATGACACTTGAAATTTAGCACAGGTGCATCCCATTTCTCTGGATCATTTTTTAGATGTTTCTACACTTTGATTAAAGACCACCTGTAGCAAATTCAATTGATTGGACTTGATTTTTGAAAGGCACACACCTGTCTACATAAGGTCTCACAGATGAAAATGCATAGAGCAAATCATGAGGTCAAAGGAAATGCCTGCAGAGCTCAGAGACAGGATTGTGTCAAGGCAAAGCTGGGAAAAGCTACAAAACAAATGTGTTGGCAGCATTGAAGGTTCCCAAGAGCAAAGTGGCCTCCAAAATTCTTAAATGGAAGAAGACTGGAACAAGCAGGACTCTTCCTAGAGCTGGTCGCCTGGCCAAACTGAGCAATCGGGGGAGAAAGGCCTTGGTAAGAGAGGTGACCAAGAACATGATGGTCACTCTGGTTGAGCTCCAGAGATTGTGTTATGATTTTAATTTGTCCTTGCAGAAGGACAACCATCATTGCAACACTCCACCGATCTAGACTTTATGGCAGAGTGGCCAGATGGAAGCCTCTCCTCAGTGCAAGACATATGAAAGTCTGCTTGGAATTTGAACTTAAGTTTGTGAGAAACTTGACTCTCTGGTCTGATGAAACAAAGATTAAACTGTTTGGCCTCAATTCCAAGTGCATGTCTGGAAGAAACCACAGCTCAGCCCCTCGCAATACCATCCCATCGGTGAAGCATGTTGAACACAATAAAATACAGAGATATCCTTAATGAAAACCTGCTCCAGAGCACTCAGGACCTCAGACTGGGCTGAAAGTTCACATTCCAACAGGACAATGACGCTAAGCACACAGCCAAGCAACGCAAGAGTGGCTTATGGACAACTCTGTGAACGTCCTTGAGTGGCCAAGCCAGAGCCTGGAATTGAACCCAATTGAAGATCTCTGGAGAGACCTGCAAATGGATGTCCACCGACAGTCCCTATCCAACCTGACAGAGCTTGAAAGGATCTGCAGAGAAGAATGGCAGAAAAATCACCAAATCCACGTGTGCAAAGCTTTTATCAGTGATTTATCGGTCGGATGATATTATCGACCGATATTAGCCTTTCACAGATATGCGAAGATGGCGTATATGTTTTCCGATACGTGCAGATATGAAACTTTTTTTCAGAACATATAATGCAGAAAACAATGCTTGGGGTGATTTAGAATTGGTGTCATAACGTAATTTGTCCAGCAGAGATCACTCTGACTCAATTTTTTACAGAGCTGAACTGATGTGGTTCTGCAGACAGTGTGGAGTTAAGCAGTGGCCTCACAGTAAGTTGCTAACTAGATTGTGAAATACATACTAGAAAGTTCATATATATAATGACCCCATCATTTGCCCTTTCAATATAACTAATATAACATTAACCCTGTCCCTGACAACCATGTCACTTATGTTTATCACATCTGTTTGCTGTGTTATCCAGCTATAGTTTGTCAATGCAGTCAGTAATGTAACAAATTGAAAGGGAAGCATCAGAGCATCATTTTGCAGCTCAGCAGACAACGGTGGATTGTGTCTGTTGAGTGTTGATATTATGGTGTATAACCTTGAAAAACAGGTGTATTTCTTTAAAAACAAAATGTGTTTCTGTTAATTAGATCACCGGTGCCACAAAATCGAGGTAAGCGTTTTGCTTAAGGTGATCTTGGGTGATCTGTGATAGCAAGTCCCAGTAAGTGACTTCCCTGAGACTTTTGCCGGTCCGGACATAGAATAATTTGAACTAATTGGCTAAGATAGAGGCGAGTTCCAGATTTAAAAAATTGGGGGTGGGATTGTTTAAGAAAGGTTATTTAAAGAAGGTAGAAAAAGCCTGGGGGTGAGTCGAGAAGCGATGGCACGTGGAAATTCCCGGTTAGGTGCATTTATTCAAGGTTGTGCCAGAAGAGTGGCTGAAAATCCTGTACATGTGAAAATCCTAGCACGGGTGGAGAAGTGAAAATTTGCGTAAAAGTCCTCCAGGTGTTAGATTAAGTTATTTATTGAAGTGTTTGACGGAACCCGGACTGTGCAGAAAACGGGAAATTGTTGAACTATGTGCATGTTTGAGATAATGAATAATGTGCATGACTAACTATGTCGTTGGTGCATGTGTGCTTACAGTACTAATTGCACTGTTTTTGTGTTTATTCAAATGCATGATTACAGTGTTGATGATGTATTGTGTGCAAAGGCAGAATAATACAGAGAATCAGGTGCAATAAGGAAATGCTAAATGAGAGAAAAAGTGGAAAATGAATTGGAACAGTGAATTGAATAAAACAATTGTTAAAAAAGTATAAAGACGCAAAACGGCCCCTGCTTCTCTGACATCTCCTTGCCTTGCTCTCGCTCACTGGTCCACTGAACGGACAGCTCTGTGAGTGAGGGGAAGGGGAGATTCAGAAGAGAAAAAATAGAATAATTGGGAAAAAGATAAAGAAAAGGCAAAATGTTTTCCATTGCAGTGAACAAGACTAGAGAAAAATGCAGAGACAAGCGAGTTTTGTAAAGTTCACAAAACTCGCAGATCTGAAGAGTGGCAGAGAGAATTGGAGAAAACACTGAGAGTCAAAGGGGATCAGTGATCATTTTTGGAAAGAATCAGAGTATATAGATTATACAGGGCAGAGGAGGAAGTTAACTAAAAAAAGAAAAAAGGAACTGGTGAAGGGTCTGATTAAAGTAGTAAACTTAGCGGAGACCTAACAAGAATGGCCGTTTGTTGACTAGAAAGAAATTGCAGCAGGTAACATTTCTCTCTCTCATACAGTACGCTAGAGACTGAGTGCTGTGAAGAGCGGCTGGCTGAGCAGAAAGGAGGAGCTGTAAAGGGAGGGCTGTGAGCATGCACAGTAAAAGAAAGACTTTTTTTCTTGTCTCCTGAAACAAAAAAAACCTAATGTGGTGGCAGGCTGAGAGGAGAAAATAAATATAATTAAAAAGATTAATAATAGAAACACAGGGAATTAGTGATAATTTCTGGAGTTAAGAACAAATTAGATACAGTCAAAAATGTTAAGGTGATTTTTAAAAGGGAGAGTAAAGGAGAATTAGCACCAATGTAGAAATTGTCTTGAACAGAGACTCAAAATGGATGTGACAGCTGTGGGTGGAAGTACATGAGTTTTAATATAAAAAGAATTAACAGATATAGCAATCATCCACTGTAAATAATGAGTGTTTTTTATGGAAATAAAGGAGAGAGAGGGATAAAAAGAGGAGAGCAAAAGGAAGGGCAGAAGTAATAGGTTTGTTTTAGTATAGTATTTTTTGAGAGATCTGTGTTTATAAAGGCCTTGTGTTTGTAAAAAGTGTGAAAGGTTCTGTATTTGTGAGAGTATCTGTGTCTGTGTTTGAAAGTATGGGAAGTATGACTGAAGTGTGATTGCGTATGGAAGTGTATATGAGCCCTATAAATAAAAGGACACAGAGTGTATGTTATATGAGCCCTATAAATATCCATCCAGATAGAGAGGTTAATCCTTTGCTGCGTAACTAATGAGATGTATGCAATTTACATAAAAGAAAATCTATTTAGGCTATTTTCATAATATAAGAGGCAGAAGAGATCTGATGATTAAAAACAAAGAGGGCACTTAATAAATATTCTGGTTGTAGAATTAAAACCAATGATAAAAAATATATTTGTATGTCTGTATAAATGTGTGTGTATATATGTATAAGGATAAATATAATACAGTATAAACAAACAAATAGCTGTAAAACAAAAATATGCACGAAATCAAAAGGTTAACTCTTAGCGAACTGGACAATGTTTATTCTTGGGCTGTTCTTTTCATGTCATGAAGGAAGACTGATGTAAGATTAACTGAGAGGGTGCAGCTGTTGAATGGACATGTGTCAGATCATAACTCCTTTTATATCAAAGTGATGAGTAAGAATATTTAGATTATAAAAAAGTGATAACTTTAAAGCGATTGAATTGCATTTGGGAAATCACATTATCTGGACAAACAATAAAGCTTTGAATCTAGTGTATTGCATTAAACTAAAGTCAAATAAGTAATTTGATTTTAAACAAAGGTTGTATTTAAGATAAGTTTTGTTATATTCAAGCAAATGGCAAAAGAGGGCCAATGATATGATAAAATAACTAATAAGAAAATTATATTTTGTATCTTATGCAGTTAAATCTTAAATGTGAAAACTTCACATTAATGTGTCCGTATTATGTTCTGTCTGGTCCAGTTTATGAGAGAATGCTATTTTAACATTATTAAATTAAACACTAGAAAGTGTTTTTTGATTTTTCTATGATTTTAAAAATGTCTGGAGAACAATTTAAGAGACAACACAAAGAGTGCAGCGTTGTCGGTGTAAACTTGATCAACCAACAAAAGATAGGCAGAGATTTTTTGTAAGGAACTGTCTGATGAAGGCATTGAGGATGACTTTGAGGGGAAACAGGCCTCTCTTGATGTCTTCAGACAGACAGAAAGGGGCCACGACATTAGAAAAAGATAGATAGCAGATAGATAGATATTTTATTTTTATTTTTTGTTTGATATACACAGAATAGGTCTTGGTTGATCGTGGATACACTGAGAAGCTGCATTTGAGACTAAAATTAAAGGAAAATAAATTTAAGAATGATTTGGATCATTTAGAAATTGATCTTGGGGGCAGGTGAAGCCCATGGAGAAAGGTTAAGATTAAATTGAACATCATAACTTCCTCAAATATGAATGTTAATAAGTTCATATTCATGTGTCTATTCTGTGTTTCTTTTGTCATCATCATCATGTGTATGTTGTTCCACTAACTCATTCTGGAACTAGTTTCTCACCATTGCAGACAGCTGAGAAAGATGATTTTTTATAAGTTACTAATACCACAGGAGGAAATCCGGAGACAAAGAAGACTGAAAATGATGTGGGCTATTATCTGATTGATCCTCCTGCCCTCATTACTGCTGGTAATCATTACTGATTTGCCATTTATAATGTGGATTAAAATTTCTCTGGAAAAGTTGATTTCAGTCTTATACGATCACTTTATGATTTTCCAGAATGCCATCAATGGGTTCAATGCCTGTGTCTAAATTGTTCTGAGGGTCTAAATTTAAATCCAGCAGCTAACCACTGATTTATTGATTTGAAGAGTAAATATTACAAACGTATGGCAAAGTTATAGAGTTACCTATTGGACTGGTTACTCCCCCAAATTTTCCAGAGAGTACCCTCATAATAAAAAAAAGGGAAAAAAAGGGAGGTTAGTGGGTGCTACAAAGTGTTTATTGAGTGTCTATTTCTATTACTACTATTTCCATTTGCCATAGTTAATACAAGAAAGTATCATTTTAGAGGTATAATAATGATAACTGTTAAATGATGATGAAACATTTGGATAAAAAAAAATGTAAGAGTCATGAGAAATTAAAAGTACGTAGTGTATTTTACTGAGCAATTATTTCAAAACACAAGAAAAGAGATTTGTTTGAATTTCCATTGTGCCTCTTTATGACTTTATTCTGATTAAACTTTTACTTTTCTGTTAGTTTAAAAACTTGATTTATATTATTTTATTAGATAGAATGGAAGTTCCTTCACCTGAGAAAGTGTAAGAAATGGAGAAAGTAGTAATAATAAATTATTACTTAACAATAAAAAAGGGATTATAATATGTTAATAATAAGATAGGTGTTGTAAATGTAAAAATAAGTTGAATTGATTATATAGAGAACGTCGAAAAAGACATTGTGTTCTGTTTTATTAAAGATTAGAAGGTTCTATGTATGTTGTTTGAATGGACAGAAGAAAGTAAGTTGAGAGTAGTTTTTTGTTTTTAAATGGTGAGATGAGATAGTTTGAAAGCAGTTAATATAATAAATTATTATAAATATCACTATTGTTAATGATTGGATAATAAATTAAATCATCATTGTGAGATTCTAAAATGAAAGAAGAAATAGCTGTAATGAGATTAGAAACAGTGAATGGAATACCCCTCACTCTCGGTTTAAAATTGATAAGTATCTGCTTGAAACAGAAGTACAAGAGCAGATTTTGAAGAAATATCCATAAGTTGTTTTATTTTATCTTATTTTGATTTGATTTGTATATGTAAAATGATGTGCTTTGACAATAATGTTAGATAGAGTGATATGAAGGAGATGTTTGAACAGCTCTCCACATCAATGATTAAAGATTGTAAATATTCTGAGGGCAATCTAAAGTTAAGAGTCTATACTAAAGAAAACAGATTAAGTTGAAAATTCATCTGAAAGAATAAATGTAGGTTCAAAAATTATCTAGAGACCATTTTTGAATTAAGGTAATGTTTTTAAATTAAGCTTCCTAGAAGCTTGACAGGGCTTTGTTCTGATGTTAGTCCCCACCATGATACATAGTTTTGCGTAACATTTGCTTAAGTAGCAGAAATAAAATCTGAATGGAAATTAATGATCTATAAATGAGTCCAATTTTAGCATATTTTACTTTGGACAATTTTAATAGATTGATGAATTTTTAATAATGCTTTTTTGAATTTAACCATGTTTTGAATTGTCTCCATATTTAAGCATTTGTAGATGTTCCATTGGCTGTGTCGGTTCTCTGGTAATACTCCCTGAAAAAGAAAATATCTGTTTACGGATACCAAATTATTAAGGATTGAGGACTGAGCAGTATCAAGACCAGTGGCAAGAGGTGACGACCCAATAACGGGTAAGACTTGACAATGGCATAAAAGGTTAAGCAACCTAAGGCAGGGGCGTCACCGCCCTGGAGACCTGACCATGAAGGTTTGAAAGGGGTTTAAGGAAGTGGATGAATGCTCTTAGATCAGAAGTATCAAAAGGGAGGTCTAGAAGAGACCTGCCCAAAAATGTAAAGTTCCACTGAACCCGACTGCATTTTAATAACCGCTTTACTAAAATAACTTATCACAGTGTTAAATACCAAGCATTTCACTGTGTTGTCAGGGGATCATACCCTGTGTAGAGGATTATTTATAGATTGGTTTTGGGGTAAAGTTTTGAGAACCATTGCAGACAAAGGAGTGCTTGACTATTTATAGAAGTATTAAACAAACATGGGAATGTTTGTATGATAATGAATTTAGACTGGAAGATGATTTATTAATTTTACTTGTGCTTTAATTGAACTCATGTACATTGTAAAAGTAATGAAGAATGGAAAAGATACATGGTGGTGACTAAAGATTAAGATTGCTTGTCCTGTTTGTTTGTAAAAATATAAATTGAATTAATTAAGAAATAGGGTGCAGGGCTGGCTACAATTGGTATAATAATTGAAACCACCATTCTTGAGAGGGGAATAATATTATATTGTGTGGTAACATTGATTAAATAAAAAAAAAAAACAGATGAAGTACTGATCAATGTAAATGGTCCAATGCAACAGAAAGACCAAACTGGGAGAAAATTGATTCCTCCAATGATATGTTATATATTTGATCATTCTTTTATTGATTTAATATTCTGAATTACTATGAAACTATGAAAAACAGCTTAGCTTGCAGGGAAAATTAATTAATGTGATACAGATGTTGAGAGACCTTGGGAAACAGGAGGAAATTAAATGTATGTGATAAGTGAATGAATAGGGAGTTTTAAGATAAGGAACACCTGGAGGAGGCAGAGGACCCATGTGTTATTTAGTGCTAGAAATGAGATGCAACAAACGTATGTGAGTGTGCACACATTTACTAGCTTACAAGAAAGTGTGTAGCAAATGACTGTAATAAGGGAAATCATTTAATATATTGTATATATAATATAATCTGAGGAAAGAGAAGAGGAAGTAGAAGAAGGACAAACGCACGTAGGGGAAGAGCACGCTGCGGCAGAAAGAGGGATTGAAGTAAGTGCCGCAGTAGAGCAGGAAAGTATAGAAAGTGAGACAGAAGTACATGTCACAGAGGAACAGGACCAGGAAGGTGAAGAAGGAGAAAGACAAGAAGAAAGTGATCGTCCTGATGAAACAGATACAGAAGCAAACTGAAGGAAATGAAACAGGTCAACAAGCGCAGTCGTTCGATGAAGCATTGTGGCACATGGAGGAAAGAATGGAAGCTCAAGGAGGTATTAGTGTGGATGATGCTATTACTAACATATTTGGGACAGGTATTGCCTCCCATACAGGGCCTACCGGAGAGGAGATCCAGGAAGGCACAGACTCTCCAGGTGAAGGACCGTTACAACGACCATGGTATGATGAATTTCCTACAATTGACATCTCAGACCTTCAATTTTATTTCCCCGAATGAGCAGAGACTAGATAACATAGCACGAGAAATCAGAAAGAAGCGAACGCCTGGATCATTAAACAAAGGTGAACCGAAAAGCAAAGAATCTGGATAAGCAATTTGGCTAAGCAGAACAAACCGAATAATCAGCCTAAAAAGACACCTGACAAAATAATCACTCAAAGACTGAAAAAGCCAATAAATGTAGAAAATGATATGGAACCCATAGAGTCAGCAGGAACAGAGGAATTATTAGAACACACAAATCAAAATGACTGGTATAAATGGGCCAGATATACAGCAAAGAAATCAAAAATGACAAACTGTGTAATGTGCTCACCCTCTCCATTGAAAAAAAACTGGTAGTAGTCCCGAATCAGTATGATTATAAGCATTGCGCTGAGTATTATGCCAAAAATTGTGGTAAAACAGGAAGAACAGTTCTGCCCAGCAGAATATTTGGCATTCTTGGGTCATCCGGAATATGACAAATAGTATAAGATGATAGGGTGGGGAGATGAATGCAGAAAATTAGACGTACGTGTGGATAATGAGAAAAAAGAAAACCCATTATCATATACAATAAATCGACAACTGGAGTATGAATGTTTTAACAAAACTAAAGGAAAAATGAATGTAGGACAATTTAAGGGCAATTGCGCAGTAATATGGCATTTAGATTATGAAATGTTTTTTAATGATAATGTGATTAGGTTTAGTGGACCGCAATATGCAACAGCGACATTAGGGCAGAATTTTACTGCGAACATGACTCCAGGATGTCTAGGTGTAGTTGTCGGTCATTGCCTTACAGGATGTGGAAATCAGACTCCAGTATTGCCTGCGATAAAAATCCATGAGGAACAAACGGAAACTATAGCGGACTATTTTTGGTTATGTGGGGGAGATCAATTGAAAATCGCACTACCTAAAGGCTGGAAAGGACTGTGCGCAAGAGTCAGGCTAATACAAGAAGTAACTATGGTAGAATGGGACCCCTCTGAAATCTAAACTGCACCAAAACCTTTAGTACACAACAAAGCAAGGGTGAAAAGAGCGTACACCCCAGATCCTGATGTCTACCTGGATGCAATTGGCCAACCAAGTGGAAAACCTCAAAAGCTTAAAGCTAGAGATGAGATTAAATCAGGCTTTGAGTCAGTGTTCGTATGGGTAATGCCCAACAAAAATTTAGAATGGATTAATTATATTTTCTATAACCAACAGAGATTTATAAACTATACTGACGTGGCACTGGAGGCATTAGGAGACCAATTAGCAGCCACTAGTAAAATGGCATGGCAAAATTGTCAAGCACTGAATTGGTTATTAGCAGATAAAGGAGGAGTATGTGATATGTTCGGAGCAGATTGCTGTACATACATACCAAATAATACATCTCCAGATGGAGCTTTTACCCAGGCAATGAAGAAACTGCATGACCTGCGAAAGGAAGTTAAATCTAATGCAGGGAGAGATCAGCTGTTTGGGCAATGGTTTGATGATCTTTTTGGTTCATGGAAGATGGGGCTAATGAAAATAGGTATAATAATAGTTATAGGACTGACGTTATTTGGATTATTGTTTTGTTGTATTATACCCATTCTGAGATCAATAATTACTAGAACAGTGGCCCTAAATAAAAATATTTGTTTAAGAAAGCAGCCTTCGGAGTACCTTTGCATATCGGTGCACAATCCACATAGAAAAGGTCTGTTTTCATTACAGCTCAAAAATTAACTATATAGGCCACCATATCGATAATCTGTGAATTTCCACCCTCTAAAATCGGTATTAAAAAATTCCATATCGGTTGGGCTCTACATCATACCCAAAAACACCTGAAGCTGTAATCGTTGCCAAAGGTGCTTTAAGTATTGAGCTAAGGGTCTGAATACTTATGGCAATGTGATTATTTCATTTTTTTCTTTTTAAAAAATTTGCAAAGTTCATATCTGGTTTTTGCCTTGTCATTATGGGGTATGGAGAATAGATAGATGTGAAAAAGCATTTTAGCACAAGGCTGCAACGCATCAAAATGTGAAAACATGAAGGGGTCTGAATACTTTATGAATGCACTATAGATAGAGAGATGGACAGATGGATAGATGCATGGATGGAAGAGAGTTGGATGAATGGATGTTAAGAGTGATTGATAGATGGATGAATAGAGTGATGTAAAGATAGACAGAGCAAATGGACAGATGACAGATGGATGGGTGGATGGAGGACAGTTGGATGGAAAGATGGAGTGATGTGGACAAATGACATATAGAGAGGCATGGATGGAGAGTTGGATGGATGGACGGAGGAAAATAAAGATGAATGGATGATGGACAGATGAATGGGTGGATGGAAAAATGGATGGATGTATGGGTGGATGGACAGATGGATGGAGTGATGGACCAATAGATGGTGTAATGGACAGATGATAGATGGCTAGAGGTATGGATAGAAGACAGTTGTATGAATGGACGGAGAATAGAGTGATGGATAGGCAGATGAATGGATGGACAGATTGCTCAGTTGATGGATGGAAAGATGGATGGGTGGATAGACAGATGGATGGACATTAAATCTGACATATTACATGTTACATTTTCCAACAGAACAAAAGGATTGCGGTCAAAATAAAGAACATTATTAGGTTTCAATAGGTCAATTGGTTTATAACTGATAACTCATGGCATCCATTACAAAAGTAAATGAAGACAGAGACTCTTGCCTGACGGGTTTTAGTGCAATCATTTCATCACGCCTGCGTCCCTTTCTCTCAAGATCCTGCTCTGTGTTCTTCAGTTTGTCAGGAACAAGCCTCAATTTGGATTGCATATCATTAATTACATCCTGGAGCTCAGCTTCTGACGGGAACACACGCTGACATACAGGACAGCAAGGCTCGCCCTCTTCTGTCAACTGACTAATGAACTGACTGTACACGGCTGTGGCCCCCGCCAACATGGCTGTTAATGGAGGAAGACAGAGAGAAAGTGAGAATTACAGAAAGTACATGGTAATACAGATATATCGGCTAAGCCAATTAGTTTGCTGATATTTGCCATTTAAAGATTATTGGCATTAGCCAATGTCTATGCCTACTTGGTCAACTGACCTTTTGTTAAGTTTTACTGACCACTCCTATTGTAGCAACTGCTGTGGACTGCCTTGTTCATCTGACAAGCGTTTGCTTTTGTTTTAGAGGCATTTGGTGTCATGTGTGTTGATTAATTTTGAGTTGAATTTTATAGAAATGATCATAAAATATGGGGGAAACAAATGCTGTTGCTGGGTCACTTGTAATAGTGACACAAGGCACTCAAAAGGATACATGTGGTATTTTTTCTTGTTTTTAACCGTTAAATAAAACTTCAGAAGAGCATGCTATGGATTAAACCCATCAAGCCTATGGATGTCAGCCCTCAATGGTAAATGGTCTGCACTTATATAGCACCTTTTTAAGCCTTAACGGTATACAAAGCGCATTACACTGCGTCTCATTCACCCATTCATACCCCAAAGCCTGCCATTGGGAGCAACTTGGGGTTCTGAATACTTTGTCTTGTGTCTTGTCCAAGGACACTTCGGCATGTGGAGTCGTGTGGGCCGGGAACCACCAACCCTGCAATTAGTTGCCGACCCGCTCTACCAACTGAGCCACAGCCACCCCAATCCCAACTGAACATTGATAACATCAGCCAGCACACATACATTTGCTGCAATGAAAATATAATAAAGCTAATAACTTAACATGAATTAATTTATGTATTGCTTCACGTCCTATTAAATTAAGAGTTCACAGTCCCATAGTCAGTGAGTTATAAGACATTATGAGCAGTTTTGTTTACTTACACTAAAGTTATCAGGTGTAATTACTATCAAATAACTATTTTCTCTTTTCGGAGAAAAATATATAAATGGCTGAAAAAGTTAGCTCAACAAAAAAGCTCTAGCATCAAACTCACTGAACTATCCTTCCCATGGTTATGGTTGATAGAAAAATATAGTATGCACTCGCCCTTTAAAAATATGAGGAAACTCCAGTATGATAGTACAAGTTTCACATGGTAAAAAAACTTTTAGGTACATTTTAGAAACAGCAACCTTTGATATCTAAGAGCAGATGAAAACAACAGCTACTCAAAATAAGGTTTGAAGTCGGAAAGACAGAAATACAAATGAAACATGCTTACAATATTAATAATAAAAAAAGTATTTCAACATTGCACAAGTCATATGAGTGTAACAGTCAGTAAAATCAGCGAATAATTTGAATGCTGTTACAGGATGGCCCTTATAAATTGAAGGTGTGCATTTACTCTAGTGTCCCTTCAACGGAAACTATACCATCTTGGCCTACATATAGAATCTAAACATTGCATTTATGTGCACCACGTACATGTCTGTGATTGGTCACAATGCTCAACGCAGCAACAAAAAAACATGTTGTAAATTGAAAATGTATGTGACGGAAGTAGACCTAAAAGGAATTCCGTAACTGACTTTCACTTTTCATAGTTAGTTAACTGCAGCAGCCGTAATTGCAATCTCTGTTATTTTTTTTAATTAACTGCTCAACCCTAGTTTCCAATCTCCCGCATTCTAATGCGAACAAATCAAAGTGAATGGAGCGTGAAGTGTGACTGCGGCTCAAAAGAGAACTGATAACCATATTCTGCTGATGTGTGAATGCATGAGCACAATTAACAAGTCTTTACCTCTCTGTTTGGAGCTCTTATCCAGCTCATCCTGTAGTTTGCTCAGGTCTGACTCAAAGTCCTGACTTCCACACACATTAAAGAGTCTCTCCTCGTATCTGGCCAGCTGCTCTTCCTTACGCTTTATCTCTGCTGTGAAGTGGCTCTTCTTCTGTTCACCAGATGCAAGCTCTTTACTACGACACAAAACAATTTAAGAGTTTCACCCAAACAGGCCTAAATAATAAGGATTTTATTTTCAGCTGGCCCATGTCTAGTTTAGATTTTCACTTTTTATATATATTTTAATTGAATGCATTATCTTTACACAAATAATTAATTTACAATAATATCTAGAAATTATACAGCTACTGTATATATAAACTCAGGAGAGTGATATTGCTGATACTGATTTTATTAGGAATTTATTCATCCTTTTGAATATATTGCTTTTATGTTGGCATTAAAACATTTGAGAGATGGTTTATTCTGGGACAACACATTAGGGCCTACATAATACATTTCCATGTTCTTTTTTTCCCCTAAAATAATGCTTTTATTTACATATTTATAGCTTGCAGAAATCATGAAAATAACTGAAAAGATAGGAGCTTTTAGATAGACTGTGAGATGACGGAAGACTATATACAAAGTATTTGCTCAAATTTGACTGACTCAATGGGTCAACTGAGTGCTCCTCTCCCCAGCCACTTAAATATTTGTATCCCCCAGGATACAAAAATCTTTTAAGGTTTTAACACATCAACATTACCATTAAATACTATATGGATGTGTATGTGTGTGTGATGAATGATAACAGAATTGTGGGGTGCAATTCTTTATTATGAACTTTCGTTGTAATTTGTCTAGACACTCCTACCAGACCTTCCTAACCAGTCTGTCTAGACTAAACATCACCAGCTCAATATTAAACTGCATGTTCCCCTGCCCTGAAGATGACCCAATCTTCAGGAAGCCAGATATGAAACTGAATATGTATTAAGTATGTAGGTGTTTGTATAAAGGCCGGTGTTTTCTGTAATGTCAGGGTTAGTGATGTGTGCATGTTACTCATCACGTACTGTAGATTATTTTTGTTTTAAGTGGTCCCATCATTCAGTTTGATTGTGGCTTCTGTGATTTGATTGGACAAGACATATATTGTTGTGGGAAAATGTGAGTAAAGAGCACTGTTGCAAAAATCTTTGTCTACTGTCTTTATATGTAAATGTACTACATGAATCGCTGGTCTAGACTATCAAAGATTGAAGAATGAATCTGTAAAGCATGTGACTCACTTGAGTTTGCTGAGGCGCTCTCTGGTGGAGTTAATCTCTCTGGATTTGGTGTAGATCCAGTCTTCAAGCTCTCGCTTGTTAGGAAAGTGTCCTAACAATGCCACCAGCTCTTCATTATGTCTCGACTTGATCTTCCTCACTTGCTCCTCTTTATCCATCTGGAATACAGAGCAGAGTTGAACTATTTCAGCATTAAGTCTATCAGTATCACAATGGATGGTGCTCACGGATATGCAAGTGCTGGCATCATGTAATCTCACCTTGTCCTTCTTGAGCATGTCCATCTGCGTGCGTGCTGTGGTGTGTGTGTTCAGCACTGCCATCTCCTGGTCCAGTTTACGCTGGGCTTGATCCAGTTCTGTTTTCTCACTCTGTAGTTCAATCACCTCTGCCTTCAGACTGTCCACTGTACACGCTTGCATGGCATTATCAAGCTCACGCTCCTGTCAGCGCACACACACAGGTTTCAATATATTATACATGCATTTGCTAAACTCTAACTCTAACCTTAGCCCTAAACCTAACCCTTATCCTGTATAAACCAGTTTAAATCAGTAGATTTAAAGCAAAACCTGATTTGCCTGATTTATAGGCCTTTCAAATAGAGGGCAACTAGTGTCACATAAGTTGGTTTTCAAAAAGTATTTGTTATACCATATTCGTGAGGTTGGAAAATTTTTCACAAGTGTAAAACTTTTGCACTGTATTATATATAAGCATGCAGGAAAATGTAGCTCATGTGACTGACTTAAAGCAGATCAAAGCAGTTTTTTCACCCCCCCCCCTTTTCACCCCAATTTAGAATGCCCAATTCCAAATGCGCTCCAAGTCCTTGTGGTGGCGTAGTGGCTCGCCTCAATCCGGGTGGCGGATGAAGAATCTAAGTTGCCTCCACGTCCGAGACCGTCAATCCATGCATCTTATAACGTGGCCCGTTGAGCGAGTTACCATGGAGACATAGCGTGTGTGGCGGCTAACGCTATTCTCCGTGGATCCACATACAACTCACCATGCACCCCACCGAAAGAGAGAAACACATTATAGTGACTTCGAGGAGGTTAACCCAACGTGACTCTACCCACCCTAGCAACCGGGCCAATTGGTTGCTTAGGAAGCCTGACTGGAGTCACTCAGCAGACCCTGGATTCAAACTTGCGACTCCAGGTGTAGTAGTCAGTGTCTTTACTTGCTGAGCTACCCAAGCCCCCTAAAGTAGTTTTTAAACAGCCTCTGTTACATAGGTATTGGTGTGTTGTATATCTACACGGTGAACGTGGCCGTAACTACCATTGAGGACACAGAGTTCATATCCTCTGTATTTTTTTCTTGAAGTGTCGTTTCATTGTGAAGTGAAAATAGCCGACGAGACAATTATCCTTGCATCAACGGACTGTCACGTGACACGTACTTGCAGATACCGCTGTCATGTCAAAACGAAAGTAGTCGGCTGTAGTGGAGTGTTTCCTAAACCAATTAAAGAACGCAATGCAGTGTCTCGCACAGCTCACATAAACTTCAATACCCACAAATCCATTGTTCAAAATAAACTTGACGCCATGTTAATTTCTGCCTGGGATTTTCATTCAAATGACCAAAAATGAAAAGGCTGCAACAAACTAAATTATCATTTGGAAAGCCAGCAGAAGATAAGCAGACAAAGAGAAGGAGGGAAGGTGAGAATGTTAATGGTTATGAACCAAATAGCCTACAATATGAGATGCAATAGGGCTACCAATAAGATTCAAACCTATATCCTACTGAAATGCTGAAATCCAGTAGAGTTGCAGCTAGTTAATCTGCACTGACAATTAAGCTAAATATTATATGGATAATTAATCATTTTTGATAATTTTAATAAGCATGGCCCAAACATAACCTATTGTTGAATGATATTATGGTCAGTTATTACCAGTATTATAATAATAATAATAATAATAATAAAACAAGTCTAAATAACTGACCAATAACTTATTGGTCAGTTATTTAGACTTGTTGTATTATTATTATTATGTTAAATTCAACAGAGGAGACAGGAGAGAGAAGTCAGGCAGTTGAGGAGGAGAAAGAGTTAGAAGGAGAAAAGATGGAAATAATAGGTGAAGGGCCCTCCCAAGACAGTCAAGATGTGACACTCACTGTGTCAGAAGGTTCAAGCTTTGCAGCCAATGACCCTGCAATATATAAATGCAGAAGCCACTACTCTGATGAGGAGAGGCAGAGCATCCTTCAAAACAAATGGAACAGGGACCAGTATATATATATCCCCAAAGGCAATTTGGGAAAAGGCTGTTGAGGTATAGTGTGGAGTGGGAAAATAAATACCCCTGGCTACGGTACTCTCCATCTGAGGATGCAGCATACTGTTGTGTGTGTGTACTGTTCAACAGTCAGAAAGGGTCAAACACCACATTCCAGAGGGATGGATTTAGGGACTGGAAAAACGCTAAATGTATTCTTTATTATTTTATGTATTGTATGTCTGCGTTGCAATACAGGTGTTGTATCAACTAACAGTTGAGTCAACTGAACTTATAATGGAAATATTTTTCTATCAATTACAGTTAGTGGTGAGAACCCAAGTCCATTTCAGAGGATGCATACACTACAAATGGACCTCCACCATTTCAGAGGATGTATACACTACAAATGGACCTCCACCATTTCAGAGGATGCATACACTACAAATGGACCTCCACCATTTCAGAGGATGCATACACTACAAATGGACCTCCACCATTTCAGAGGTTGCACAAGAAGCCACAACTACCTATAGGTTATAGTTCAACAGTTCACACCCAGATACAGGAACACACACACACACACACACACACACACACACACACACACACACACACACACACACACACACACACACACACACACACACACTTATTGAAAATAAGTATGTTGTCAGCCAAAATTATTTGGGGGCGGGGGGTTATGGCCTTGACGGTGAATATAGAGGAAATTGGAATGGGTGTGCAATACCATGCATGTTTCTTTGGCTCGAAATGTCAGGCTGTTTGTGCTGCATATTAAACGTCTTGCTGATCAATATCAATATGATTTGACATCTGAAGCTCAGAGCGTGGTTTAATACATGAGTGTGATAGGTAACAGGGGTCTGCGGGTCTAACCGCTTTCTGAAGCTCAGTCTCCAGCTCCTGAAGTCTGTCTGACGAGCCCTCCAGTCTCTGCAGGTCAGACTTTATGTTCTTCAGTTCCTGCTGTTTCTTGGTCTGAATGTCCCTCTTAAGCTCAATGGTTCTCTCAAGTCCAGTCTTCTTATCGCGGAGATCATCGATGCATTGCTGCTTCTGCACCTCCTTCTCTTGCATATCATGCTGAAAGCAGAAAAATATACAGATTAAATCAGTAAAGAAACCCTTTATGAGAGTGCCAAAGTGTCAATCAAAGTGTCACTGTCACAGCTATTTGAGATGTAAATTTTCTAATGTGGTAACACTTTATAGAAAGGATCCATTTGTTAACATTAGGTATCATGAACAGTATTTAAAAATTTTTTTGCAGTATTTATTAATGTTAATTAATAAAAATACAAAAGTAATTGTTAATTCATGGTGCATTATTTAAATGTTAAAAAACACAACTTTTGATTTAAAAAATGTGTTAGTATATTTTGAAATTAATATTAAGATTAACAAATACTGTAAAAGTATTGTTTATTGTTAGTTCAAGTTTGTTCAACATTGTTAACTAAACAACTTAAAACCTTATTTTAAAGTGTGACCACTAATGTGTTAATAATAAGTTAATGTTAGTAATGAAAGTTCTTACAGTGTTCTCAAAACAATAGATGTCTATTTACACAACAATTTTTTTTAGTGTAATAACAACACCTATACTGATTTTTATAAATGATTAAAAATAGCATGTTTCAAACAGGTTCCAATTGCATGTCATAAATGTATTCATGTAAATAATGAAATTAATATACAGAATATCTGTTAATTTTCTTCAAATTTTATCGCAATAAGCACCTTATGCTTATACAACATTTATGACCACTATTATAATTATACCAAAACATAATACAATATTCATGTGACAGTGGATGTGAATAAGCACACAATTCAATTGTGTACAGGTTGTAGAATAATATTTAGACATTGGAAATCTGTTAAAATGATACTTTTTGAAGAATGGCTGGGTGAACTGACAATATAACTTTGCAAGAAGAACTGATATACAAGCTAAATAATTATGATATTATAATTCCTTAAAAGAGGGGGCCCTGTCATGTATAATATTGGTTAATGGTTCAGCCTGCTGTATTTGGTTGTCACCACAATGGATATTTAACAGCGATTTTACGTAAGATGGACATATCAACTTCCTGCAGATGTATGTGTTTGATCTTTTGTTTTCTTGTGTTTGATGTTTTTATTTGTGTTTTGATTCCTATCATGGCCTTTCATCATATTATAATCAATAAAAATTATAAACAGCAAAAAAGCATGTGAATAACCAGAGTGAATTTCACATGTTTTTGAATACACACTTTTCTCCTAATAAATCTTTTTTTTATAATAATAATATATATATATATATATATATACACACACACACACACACACACACACACACACACACACACACACACACACACACACACACACACACACACGTTGTGTGAAAAGTTTTGATGCAAAAAACACTTTTCAGGTATTATGTTGCATCGCTCTTGGCAAGAATAAGCCTCAAGTTTTGAAAAGTGCAATGATTAGCATTATATCTTTTGTATGGAATGATATTCATCTCATTATTATTAATGAATGCACACACAATTATGCATGTACTAGATACATTTTGTGAATGTATTTTACTAACCACAAACAAATGCCATTTGATTTGAATCTGTGGAATTCAGGATTGAATGATTGTGCAGCGATTTGTACAAATACAGACATATTTGCAAATAAACATGTTCAGTTCTACATTAATAAATCAAAAATTGCTCATGCAAAAATGAATCCGTGCATTTGTGGATCAGAAGACACGCGTGCATTTATTGACATCTTGTTCGGTTCATTTGTATTTTGAGACTTCCTTTTCGCAGTTTACAGCATTCCACCCACACATACACACATATACACACACACACACACACACACACAACTAACGAACAAGCCAGTGCTCTTCATTAAGGTGAACATGATTCGTAAATGGGTGTCACTATACAATGAAACAAATGCTTTTCAACCGGTGTCTGTAGAATTAAGAATTACATAAATGTGCAGCAATGTGTACACAAAGTCATGTTTGTGAGTATAAATGTTCTGCTTTGTATTAAAGTGTGACAATTTCCGCGTGCAAAAAGGAATCCGTGCATTTCTGGATCAGGCGACACGCGTGCATTTATTGATTCCTTGTTCGATTCATTTGGATTTTGAGACTTGTTTTCCGCACTTTCAGCAGTGAGGATCCACACGCAACTGAAAGGCAAGGCAGGCAGCTACCACTAGATGGCAGTCGCAGAGAATTACCGAGTTGGCCTGCCCTGGTTTGAGAACAGCTGATAATACCATTTTAAACCAACAAGCTGGTTGGGTAAGTAACACTAATCATTTTTTCTTTTTTTTCTTTTATTGCATACTGAAAAGAAGAAAAAAAAGTAACTTCCTATAGACTAGCAAGTTAAAAACAATGTACATTTGATATATTTGACATATTAATTACATTTTATAAATATTCATTTGATGAGATAGTAACAAAAAAATGTTGGCTCTTCATTATGTATGTTACATTATGGTTTAGAGTGCGAGCTGATCAGGGAGGAGAGAATGTTGGCGTGGCTCGTCTGATGTTTTCTGTACGTGGAGAAACTGCAAGAAAAACAAAACTACCTAAACTAAAAAACCTTAGACATGTATGAAACACATATAGGCCAAACCCAAAATGGCCAAAACAGTTAATAAAGAATATGAACATTCGCTAAACTGTGGGAAGACGAACTGATTTAGAAAGCAATATTTGTTTTACTGTGAGCAAAAATATCATGCTGTAAAACTATAATGAAAATATTATGCTGTAAAATCATTATGAACGAATTCTCCTAAAAGTGGGCTCACTTGAACAAGGCATCTGGCTGTTTTGGGGGCAAACCCCGCACATCATTCACTGACGCTTGTGGATCGATTACTCAACACATGTACTCTCTACCTTCCATGTGTAGATCCCACACACTACCTTTTGACATTTGTCACAAGTGTCCTTAGTTTTGTTTTTCTTGCAGTTTCTCCACGTACAGAAAACATCAGACGAGCCACGCCAACATTCTCTCCTCCCTGATCAGCTCGCACTCTAAACCATAATCTAACATACATAATGAAGAGCCAACATTTTTTTGTTAATATCTCATCAAATGAATATTTATAAAATGTAATTAATATGTCAAATATATCAAATGTACATTGTTTTTAACTTGCTAGTCTATAGGAAGTTACTTTTTTTTCTTCTTTTCAGTATGCAATAAAAGAAAAAAAAGAAAAAAAGATTAGTGTTACTTACCCAACCAGCTTGTTGGTTTAAAATGGTATTATCCATGTTTTAAAGGTTCTTTGGGAGAATGCGAACAATGTCCATTATCACCTGTTCTCAAACCAGGGCAGGCCAACTCGGTAATTCTCTGCGACTGCCATCTAGTGGTAGCTGCCTGCCTTGCCTTTCAGTTGCGTGTGGGTCCTCACTGCTGAAAGTGCGGAAAACAAGTCTCAAAATCCAAATGAATCGAACAAGGAATCAATAAACGCACGCGTGTCGCCTGATCCAGAAATGCACGGATTCCTTTTTGCACGCGGAAATTGTCACACTTTAATACAAAGCAGAACATTTATACTCACAAACATGACTTTGTGTACACATTGCTGCACATTTATGTAATTCTTAATTCTACAGACACCGGTTGAAAAGCATTTGTTTCATTGTATAGTGACACCCATTTACGAATCATGTTCACGTTAATGAAGAGCACTGGCTTGTTCGTTAGTTGTGTGTGTGTGTGTGTGTGTGTGTGTGTGTGTGTGTGTGTGTGTGTGTGTGTGTGTGTATATATATGTGTGTATGTGTGGGTGGAATGCTGTAAACTGCGAAAAGGAAGTCTCAAAATACAAATGAACCGAACAAGATGTCAATAAATGCACGCGTGTCTTCTGATCCACAAATGCACGGATTCATTTTTGCATGAGCAATTTTTGATTTATTAATGTAGAACTGAACATGTTTATTTGCAAATATGTCTGTATTTGTACAAATCGCTGCACAATCATTCAATCCTGAATTCCACAGATTCAAATCAAATGGCATTTGTTTGTGGTTAGTAAAATACATTCACAAAATGTATCTAGTACATGCATAATTGTGTGTGCATTCATTAATAATAATAAGATGAATATCATTCCATACTTTTGTACCTCAACACATGACATCATCAAAACATTGAAAGTCAAAGTTGCTGTTGATGTGCTTGGAGGTGAGCACTGCATCACTGTGAATGAACAAAAGTTTTTATCTACCATGGTTTGGTTGAGGGCATCTGTGTCCTGGTCCTGTCTCTCTTTGACTTGTCTGTAGAAGCTTTGTAGCTGTCTCTCACTGAGAGGGGTCCGATCATAGCCCTCCAACTCCAGTAAAGATGCCAAATGCTTCACCTGAGTGTCTCTCTTTTTAATGTTCTGAGTGTGTCTGTCTGCCTCCAACTGCAGACGGCCTTCAAACAAACAATAAAATGATAAAGAGCAATTCTGTGAGGAATAAATATTTGATGCAATTTGATCAAAAATGCTATTCTGTTCTATGTTTTGGCAATTTTCAAAACTAAGCAACATCCCCTGAGCAAATGTTGAAGGTATGAATATGGCTGGGCCATACACCAATACCATGATATAACATTTGTCATGCCTCCCCCAAAGTATGAATATACAAACCACAAAAATGTTAAAAGTCAGAGACCCTTTTGAATATGACAAACAAAATAAGAGCACTTGATCCATCAGTGTCATTTAATTCTGTTTGAGGTTTATAGGAAACACATGTGCATCAGTACTGAATCATACATGGACAGCGAGGGAGGTTTATCTACCTTGCTCAACGAGCAGGTCGGATTTGATTCGGTTCGTTCTCTGACACTCTCGTCCGGCCCGGTCCATCTCACGCTGGCACTCTGTGAGCCTCCGCTCCTTCTCCTTCACTGTCTGCTGGTGGTTCTGATACATTTCCTGCAGCTGATCATCTGAGCCCTGAAACACCTGAAGAACACAGCAGATAAAAGGAGTGAAGGCCGCATCTTAGCCTCAGTCACCATTCACTTTCACTGCATCTTTTTTCCATATAAAGTCAATCGTAAGTCTAACATTCTGCCTAACATCTCCTTTTGTGTTCCACTGAAAAAAGAAACCATAATTTTAAAATGAGTTGGAATTCGCAATAGCCCAGAAATACGTAAAATGTCAATTCGTTTTTATTTTTTTTTTTACATTTTTGGTTTTCTATTGTTTTTAATTAAATATAAATGTTGTTTTTATGCTCTTTTAATGCAGTGTGTCAAATCACATTAGCTGGTGTCAATTCAGTCGGAAGGCATGTGGCGTCTCTCCTCTGATCAGTTCATCTTGTCTTTACTAATTATTGCAAGAAAACATAAAAGAGCACCAGAAGGGAGACAATGCATTGATTGATCAACTCTAATGAAATCAACACATCAGGGTTTCAATCACAGGAAGGCGTCAATGATATCAACAAATTTCACATAACAGGAAATATATCCTAGAATGAAAAAAAAAAGAACTGTAGAGAAGAGCATATTGCTAAAATTTAAATTATAAACTGTCAGGGATGCAAAAACAGATGTGGAATGGATACAACTCATTTAAATGTTTTTTAAAGCTCCAGTGTTGGTGAATATAAATATCTTCATATAAACAAATTATATCATTACAAAGCAGAGACCTTCCTTTTTATGTTAGTGCATTCTACTAATGTGATTCTGGGTCAATGTGACTCAAAATGATGGAGCAGATCACAAATACATAATCCTCTGATTTGCAAATATTCACGCTATTGTATTTATACATTTATTTAAACAGCTGTCTAACCTAACTGTAGCAAAATAAGGTGTGCTGCAAGGCTCCGTCATAGGTCCTTTGTTGTTCTCCCTGTTTCAAGAACAATAGCTTCCATTGTTATGCTGATGACATCCAGCACTATATTCCTCCATACCAGATGAAATTTTACAGTATAAACTAGGTCTGCCTGTTTTATTAGATAGGAAAGTATCGAGAAAGGAAATCTGCGGGCCCTGCAGCTCAAATGTGTCAGGAGCATGCACTCTAACACTGCACCATGGCTGTCACATGTTAAGTTAATATGCATTTCCATTTGAATCCTTTGTTAAAAATTAATACATCAACTGTTTTTTGGATGTCCAGTGGGCTACAAAAACATTTGGGTAAATAAAGTGAATTAAATGAGTTTCAATGGTAAGACAAAGTTCATGAAACCCCAGACTTTCAAAGACAATATTAATCCCTCATTCCATCAGATAAAATACCAAAACATGCCTCAATGAACATCCTGTACTGTACATGTTTTTATTGCAAAACACTTTCCTGCTTTCAGAGGATTGTTATCTGACATTTATGGCTTAATACTGAAAACAGTGAAAGTAACATAACTGATGACTTTGTTGTCATCCCTTTTTTATACATTTTGGCTACCTGCTCCATCTTTTCTTCAAGTTCCAGGTTATCATCTTCCATCTGTTTCTTCCTGCTGTCCAGAGCTCTGATGTCATTATCCAACTTCACCACTTTCCTCATGCTATCATCTATGTCATTTAGACGATTCTGAAAACATGGAGGCAAGTAAACATGTACAATGACTGCAACAATCAATTAGTTCCGTATGAACACCATCTGTATTAAATTACTTTTATATTCATCATGAAACAATCAACTGCCAAAAAAGAAGACATGCTCTTGTACAGTTTGTTAAAACAAGCTTCTCACCTCCAGTGGGTCAATCTGGCTTTCAATGCGCTGGACACTCTCTTTGGAGGAAGCTAACTGAGCCTCTTTAGTGGACAGAAGCTCTCTGATCTCCTGAGCCTTATCTTTGTTTTGTTTTAGGTACTTGAGCTCCATCTGGCAGGTTTTCACCGTATTTGCCTGCTTCAGCCTCAACTGACGCAGGGTTTCCAACACTTTGATGTACCTTTAAGCAAAATATATTTGGTTATCTTCAGCTAATCAGCTGTAATCAAAGTTTTTTGAGCATGGTGTAAGCAGAACGACTGAACTTTACATGTTATTATTACATTTAAATGACATAAACTGCCCAATAAAAATTGTGTTTAATCATAGCGAAGACATTGTTATTCCATTTTAATCTAACAAACAATAATTTCTTTTGAAACTCTGACAGTTTGGAAGTGATTTTATTAATTAATTAATTACACCTCACTGGTAGAAAAGAAAATAATTTGTCCAGATAAGAATACCTTGTGGCTGAGAAAATCTCATCAAACTTCTGCTTAAGGGCTTTTCCTTCACTCAGAGGCCAATTGGACTCCTCTTGGTGGCAGAAGATGACATGGTTGAGAACAGCTTTGGAAACGCCCAGTGATGAGATCATTTCACGGTCTATTTCAGCACATTTAGAGCTCAGGCTCACTTTCTCACCATGCCTGAAGTCAACACAGATAAAAAAAATATTAATTTACAGTATATAAATAAATTTAAAAAACACACGCACAAATCATGCCCTTCAAACAGGTTCCAGAATTTACACTTGCCAAGTGCCGAATGAGAGTGAAAACTGCCATTGGCAAAGTAATAAAACTGAATTACTGGCCAAATTCTTGAATTGCAACATGATTTAAATCACAATGTAAAAATGACAATCACTTACGAGAGCAAATCAACTTAAAGGGTATGGAGGACAAAACATGCAAAAATAATACATAAATAAATAAATGTAATAATAAGAAAATAAATAAAATAATAAATGTCTTGATAAAACAAATATAATTAGTTTTTAATGAAAGTTATTCCTGAATTTATTTTCGTATGACTTGTTTTCCTTTATTTATTATTTTCTCTTTTTATTCTTTAAAACGTTTTTATTCTTTCATTTGTTTTTGTTTTATTATTATTTATTTATGCATTCAATTATTTTTATATTTATTTTTTCTCATGTATTTATTTCTATATTTAAATATTCCCACATTTATTTATTTTGTATTTATTCTTACAATTCTGTCTCTTGTATGATAATTATGTGGGCGGGTCCTGCCTACCATTGGCTTATTGTAGATTGAAGCGTGTGCTCGATTACTCTTGACTTGTTTTGATGTAATGTTATATCATAGCCAAATTGCGTGTAAACTAAAGCTATTTGTGGGGCTAAAAACATAAGAGCTTAAGTCAATCCAAGATGTATTGTTTATACAACAATCACAAAATAAATGGGGAGCTGTTTCTTCAACAAATCCACCAAATGAGCAAGTTTCATAAATGATATGATTTAACCTTATGTCCGCAAATCCATACTATTGAATTCTGTTGTTATGATTGTTCATTGTAAACGATACAACCATGCTTCATTTCCCTGATTGTTTATGTATGTATAAGTTCTGCAATAAAAAAAAAGAAAAGAAAAAAAAGGATAGCGGACTCTTCACATATATCTAGAGAGTATCGATAACCACGCATCAAATGACTGTTTCGTTTAGAGCAGAGGTGCTTATTGATGTTTTAGGAGAGCTGTATGCTGGTATGAATGTCGAAGCACATCCTGGATTGTTAAACTCTCTGCAAATCGTTCCCTGCATATTCAAAATCTGTGCAAGGCTAAGGTGGGACGTCCATCTGCTTCCGATAAGTACTACTGAGCTCTCAACCAATGATGCACTGGAGCTCCGCAAGGACCGCCTCCCTCATTTCCATGTAAAAATAAATACATGTATAAATAAATAAATGAATTTATTTAAATAAATAAATATATATGGGAATATATAAATATGGAAATAAATATATGTGGGAATAAATAAATATAAAAAATAAATTAACACATAAATAAAAAAAAAAGCAAAATAAATGAATAAATTAAAAGTTTAAAATAAATATAGAAAATAATAAAGGAATAAAGTCATACAATAATAAATTCAGGAATAACTTTAATTAAAAACGAATTATATTTGTTTTAACAAGACATTTATTCCTTTATTTTTTTTTATTATTACATTTATTTATTTATTATTTATGCAGGTTTGGGCCCCATAAAAGAAATACAAATGTCTACTAAAGAAAAGCTCTGTGACTTTCACGAGAGAGGCAGGCTAGTATGGTCTAATTGGCACAATGACCTGCTTTGTATACAAGAAAAAAGTAGCAAAAAATAATAATATATGAATAAAATAAATTAGGCAAAATATTAAATAAATATATTAATAAAATATAATAGTATTATTATTATCAATTTAAATTTGTTTAGTAATTTCCCCCCATATGATAGGGGACAAATTGTAAAATAATAATAATATTTTATTAATTAATCTATTTTATTTTTAACTTAACTTATATTTTATACATTGACTATGTTAACTTATATTTACAATAAATACATTAATTACTAATAATTACATTTATATTAAATAAAAAACATTTAATCTTTTAATAAACCCATGCAAAATAAATTTTTATGGATATAAGAAATATTAATAGCCTTTAAATGTTATCCAATAGCCACTGGTTGGTGTTGAAGAAAGAAAATGTTGGACCCTGCTTTCATACTATGGATGCACTGAAGACCTTAGAAGCCATAAAATAGCTTACAGTTTTGCATGTAAAATATATTTTCATTCCACATCTTTGAGTTATGTTAATGACCTAACTGAAAACCTGAGAAGAACTTGTACAGTAAGTGTGGCAAAGTTTAACATTTTTAAGAACATTTTGTATAAATCACTAAACACAACTGAAAAAATTAGAATGTCAATAATGACATCCATAAAAGTTAATCAGTAGTTAAATGATATAAAAACCTACTTGATTCTGGTAATGACACCCTCAAGAGTTTTGAACTCAGTTTTCTTGCCCTTTTGTGTACTTTGCATTGATCTCTGGACAGCCACGGCTTCGCCGTTGACATCCCTAAACTGCAGTCTGATCTGTGCTCGCACATCTGTCTCATGGGCATCCTACACCAGAACAACAAAATCATTAACACTATGAAAAACAAAAACTGCATGGTCAATATGAAGCAGGCATGTAATTCATGACAGACTGCAAACATTACATGCAAAAAACAAACAAAAAAAAAAATAAAAATATCACAGAGAACATTTCTACAACAGTTTCTGTTTGTTTACTTTTACTGCTCCCGCTTTAACAATGACTTACTTTGGGATCGTGGACAAATGTGTTTCCTTTACTTCCTGGAGGAAAGTCTCCTGAAGTGACGTACTTGAGACACTCAATGATGGTCTGAGAAATCAATAAAACAAAAATTAAGGGATTTCAGATGTCTTGAACATTAATTAAATTATCCAATTGAAGTGTTTGAATAAAAGGATGACATTGTTTATTATTATATCTTTATGTGTTTAGAAAAGCATGCCCTTACAAACAAAGGAAATAAATACAAATAAAAAAATGCCCCTGAAAACCAAATTCAGTGGGCAATTTTTTCTCCATTTACATAAAAGCTAAATTCTAACACTGATTTTGTCTACCATCTCCTTTTCTGTTCCACTGAAGAAAGAAAGCCATATGGGTATGAATCAACAAGAGTGTGTTTGTAAATGACAAAATAAATTCAGTTTTGAGTGAACTATGCCTTTAAATTTAGATGTTACTTTCAAGCCATGGGTGAGCAAATGACCTCTTTTAAGGGATAGTTCACCCAATGCCATCCCAGATGTGTATGACTTTCTTTCTTCTGCAGAACACAAACAAAGATTTTTAGAAGAATATTTCAGCACTGTAGGTCCATGAAAAGCAAGTGAATGGGTGCCATCTTTTTGAAACTCCAAAAGCATATAAAGGCAGCATAAAAGTAATTCATAAGACTCCAGTGGTTTAATTCATGTCTTCTGGAGTGATATTATAGGTTTGTATGAGAAACAGATCAATATTTAAATAATTTTTACTATAAATCTCCACTTTCACTTTTACATTCTTCTTTTGTGTTTGAAAATGTGCATTCTTCGTGGATACTGCCACCTACTGGGCAGGGAGGAGAATTTACAGTAAACTCAAACTTAAAATTGTATCTGTTTCTCACCCACACCAATCATATAGCTTCTTTAGTCTTAATTTTTTTAAAGGATTTACCTGCTCGAGTCATATGGGTTACTTTTACGCTGCCTTTGTGGTTTTTTGAACTACAAAGTTGTAAAAAGAAAGTCTTACACATGCGGGTTGGCATGAGATTGAGTAAATTAAGAGAGAATTTTCATTTTTTGGGGGGTGAACTATTTCTTCTCAAGTGCTGTAACTTATATCAAACTTAGCCATTGATTGCACACACACCCCTCTGTTCAAACTGCATTCAAATTGGACCCACACAAGCACTTTACGAACCGTTTTTCCAGCTCCATTAGGTCCCACCAGAACTGTCAGAGGACTGAAGAACGATATTACTTGTTTGTCTTTGTCCTCAACTCCAAAACTTCTCACTCCAAGGATACTCATCTTCTCAATCTTTGACATTTTGGACCACTGTTGTGACGTGCTACCTTGGGAAATTACATAAAAGTATAATGGTGTATAACAATATATCATAGTAAATAACAACACTGCCCACAACTTCACGTATAAAATAAACAGAACACACGAAAAATAGCATTCACGTATCTGTTTCTATACTAATGAACCCCTATTGAGAAAGCTATAATCATGAAAGTGGCATAAATATGAATACTCTCACACTATAATGACAACAAAGCCATTATATTTCAGTACCTTTACTGAAAGTACCAAGAAAAAGGCACATTTTCTGAATTATTATAATTATTACATATACATGCAAACTTGTATGTCTTATTTGTATTGCTCTAAGTGCAACAGAGCTAAGCAAGTACAATTTACACAAATATAAAGTAGTGAAAATTAGGATAAAACTCACACAGGCTAAATAATGCAGTGAATTACGCGTGGAAACAGCGGTTCGAGTTTCATTTGACTGCTCGTGCACTTCAGACGTGTGTTTCCCGCGATGACCGCAGCGACGGTACGTACTTCCGCATACACGTCAACGTCACGTACAAATAGAAACTACATATCCCACAATGCAATGAAATAAAATGCTGCGTTCTGATTTAAGAATCAGAAGAATCAGAATGAGCTTTATTGGCAAGGATGCTTCCACATACAACGTATTTTTTCTTGGTAACAGAAGCTTCCAGTGCGCAAAGAATACAACAACAAGACAGAGTTAATAATAATAAATAATATAATACAAATAAAAAGCTAATAAATATATGTATATATAGAAATACACAATAAGACAAAAGTATACACACACTATACAAATACAAATCAGTTATATACAGTACAAGGGAATGTAATGCAGAAGAGGTAGGGTATGTTAAATAATATAATTGACCAGGCTGTGAATTGCATGTAAATATAGAATAGTTTTAACTGCTCATGAGACGGATAGCCTGAGGGGAAAAAAAACTGTTCCTGTGTCTGACAGTTTCTGGTGCTCAGTGGTCTGTAGTGCTGGCCCGAAGGCAACATTTCAAAATGGTGGTGGTCTGGGTGAGTGGGGTCCAGAGTGATTTTTCCAGCCCTTTTCCTCACTCTGGAAGTGTATAGGAAGTACAACCTCTGCTGGGCCTTTTTCACAATGGAATCAATGTGCGTGTCCCACTTCAGGTCCTGTGAGATGGTAGAGCCCAGTATCCTGAATGGCTATGGTTCAGAATGGTGAGCGGGGTCAATGTTGAGGTGTTCCTCCTGAAGTCCACTACCATCTCCACTGTTTTGAGTGGGTTAAGCTCCAGGTTGTTTTGACTGCACCAGACAGCAGCTGTTCAACCTCCCTTCTGTATGCAGACTCATCGTCAACCTGGATGAGGCTGATGACAGTAGTGTCATCTGCAAACTTCAGGAGCTTGACAGAGGGGTCCTTGGCAGTGCAGTCATTTGTGTACAGGGAGAAGAGTATTGGGGAGCGCACACATCTCTGGGGGCACCAGAGCTGATTGTACATGTGCTGGAGGTGAATTTCCAGAGTCTCACTAACAACTACCTATCTGTCAGAAAGCTGGTGTTCCACTGACAGATAGAGGTGGGAACAGAGAGTTGGTTTAATTTAGCAGAGAATAGCTGGGATGATGGTGCTGAAAGCCGAACTGAAATCCACAAAAAGGATCCTTGCATTTGTCCCTGGTCTGTTGCAGGATATGATGCAATCCCATATTGACTGCATAATCCACAGACCTGTTTGCTCCATAAGCAAATTGAAGGGGATCCAGAAATGGTTCAGTGATGTTCTTCAGGTGGGCCAACACCAGTATCTCAAATGGCTTCATGACCACAGACGTCACATCGACGTCCTTTGATCATGGGTTTACACAAACCAGATGATTATGACAGAAGTGCAGAGATAAAGAAATACAGAAATTATATTTCATAAATAAAGTGCAATGAAAAGGTAAATGCCAGTGGAAGAGGTGACTTAACTATCTTGATACATCATTTTGAAGGGGTGGTACAGTATTACAGGAGCATACCCAAATCAAAATGAAACTTAACATTATTCAAAAAATAAGCATAAAAACAAACAATTAAAAATGTGCATTGTGACATTACCCATTTACTCATAATGTATGGAGATTACGCAATTTACTCAATATAATATTCAATATGTACAAATGTACATTATATATCAAAAGTGATATGTACTTAACAGAATTTTTTTACAAAAAATGTATATGTATATTTAACAAAAAAATTAAACAAGGGTCAACCAAGGAACATGCAAGTATTATATACAAGAAGACATTAATTATTCATTTAAAATGAATATGAATGGCAAACTATTGTAGAGAATCAAAAGGGCACTGCCTCTCATTTATGCCCTGGTATCTCCTTTAAAGGAATATTCTGGGTTCAATACAAGTTAAAGGCACACTCAGTAACTTTTTGCTCATGTCATCTTGGACTTACAGTGACGCCTAGTGTTGTGGATGCTGCATAACAAAAATTAAATAGTTTTCAATTACAGATATCATTGCAGAAATTCACTATTCACAATCAACCATGATACATTTTAACCAAAAGTGAAAGTGTCCAATAACAAGATGGTTACTGAGATTAAGTGAGTAGGATGCAGCTGGTCATGTGATTCTAAAATGGCAGCCCCCATGAGTGCACCCTGCCCCATACTGATATGACTAGGGTCTTCATCTCATGTGAGAGATCATGATTATATACATATGTTTCAAAATGACAATTAATTTCTTTAGGAGTAAAACTAATTTAATAGGAAAAAAATGACTGAATGCACCTTTAAGCTCATTCGACAGCATTTGTGGCATAATGTTGATTACCACAAAATACATTTTTCAACTCATCCCTCTGTTTTCTTTAAAAAAGCGAGGTTAGAGAGGCACAATGGAAGTGAAAGGAGCAAATTTTGGGTGGGTTTAAAGGCAGAAATGTGACCCTTATAATTTTATAAAAGCACTTATATTCATTATTCTGTTACAATGCATGTATGTTTTGAACTGTAAAGTTGTTTTAATTGTTTATCAGTCATTTATGGTTTACAGCATTAAATAGACATTGTAAAATTGGATATAACTCTGCAGAAAAAAGGTTAGTAAGTGATTTTGTCACACTAAAGTCATGTTAACATGCACATTGTTTGTCTTGTGGCTATACTTTTGAAACAGTAAGTATTGTACCATCCAACTATTGACCCCCATTCAATTCCATTGTAAGTGCCTCAACTTAACAGATTTTTTTCTTTCTTTTGTTTTTAAGAAAAGGAGGGAAATGTTGAAATTCATTTTTGTGGTAATCAATATTTTGCCACACATGCTGTTGATTGAAATTAACTTGTATTTAACCCAGAATATTCCTTTGTGAGTGATTTTTTTTTAATGAAATGACAAGCAGAAAATTTACATATTTCCCGAAAGACATCAATAAAATCGGTACAAATATGAAATATTAATTGAATGAAATAGGTCTATTTGACTGCGTTAGTCTCTGGGAAACAAAAAACTGGTTTGGTTCGAAAGCTATTTGGCTACCGCAGCTTTTTGATATATGTGAAGTTCTAGAACAGTTAAAGTCAATTTCAGCACCTTTAATGTTAAGTTTTAACATTGCTAGACTCTCTAGCAAGACAGTCCACTGTCGGAAATCTTTGCGACGCTGTCGAGAGGCTATTTCCAGTCATGCCAGTGCAGCTCCTAACTGCTTAAATAGATAAAGATCAAAATCTCAAAAACATCTGGTCAGGATTACAAACAAAGACACATATTTCATATCACCAATACAATTTTACAATACCGGTTTCATAAATTGTGATACTTTTCTTCAATTTACGCTTAAACTTCCTGGCTTGTATAGCTAATGCGCATGCGCTCAAGTGAGTTGATTGACAGGCAATGACATTATCTAAAATGTGATTGGCTGTTTTAACTGTAAGGCGGGACTTGCTGTCTGCATCCATTAGGTGCTCAGAGCTCCTTGGCTGGGCGTACCAATTTAAATAGAAGTGGCCCGTCTCTCATTATAAATAGTCTCTGGTTGATGTCAAGAAACTTCGATTGTTGTCACTAGTTCAAAACTTTCAACTTATTAAACCAGCTACAAATGCTGAGCATGACATGAGGTGAATGTTTTCTTCAGGAAACGTTTCAAGTCGTCACATTTCAATCATGTGCATCCACCAAAAGCAACATCACACCTTTTGTTATTGTTATTTGTTGCCCCATTGAGACATCAAGTATATTCACTCATCGGGAGTTTAAAAGGCTCAGACTGCAAACATCCACCCACAATCGCTCAGATCTGCTCAACTTTCCCTCTCATGCTGTTTCTGGTCTGTAAGTAGTCAAAAACTCGGTTAAATGTCGGTCTGATATTTTGCCTGAAACTATATGAGATCGTTTTCTAAGCATTATACATTTGGTATATGAGCGCAAATGTTACTGTTTCTTTGTTAATATTCACAGGCTCGTTTCATGACACGTTTGTTTTCTCAAAATTGATTGTCAATTGTCGTTTTAATATCACATGTGTCCACTGGATGGTGCTGTTTCTGAGATGTTCTGCAGACTCGGACAAACAAATCTGAACAAGGTTGCAGTTTTGTAAATAGAGTAGCTGAAAACGGATCAAATACGACGTGACATAAGAAGCAGTCTTTTTAACAGGTGTTGTATTCGATTCCAGGCGAGCACAGATAATTTACATAAATATAAACCTAAAAATAGTTCAGTTGAAGTTTAAACCTGTGAGTACTGTTAAAAAACAACGAAAGCATGACATACTCAAAGGCAATGTTGTGCTTATTTTGCCAACGTTTTCAAACGTGAATGGTGTAACTTGAATGAATGCATAAGAACTTGTTCAGATTGCATACATTTATTGTGTTCCTCTATATAGCATTGCAGCACACATGTAGAGGGGATGACACCATACGTGAAGCATTATACCACCTTAGAGACCTTCTGGGTTACACTTATCTCTTCAGATTTGTAAGTAACAAGCTCTTTGAGTTAGAAATACACAGTTTGGCATTGTGAGCATAAACATTGCAGTGCTATAAAAAAAAAAAAAAAGTCCATGAAGTGGTCTTTCAATGAATATCAGTATTTTGTCTTGCTGTTGGTGATGGTCACCTGTCTTAGTTTGCTGTACTGGTTTTTTGTGTCTCATGTTTAGGACGTGAACGCAATATACATACCGAATGTGCATGTTGAAAGCAGAGAGGTGAGTTTAGAACATCCTAATAGACTTTGAGACTGTTATGAAATCTTCTGTAAGCAGAATTGGGCCTGTTTTCTTTCAGATGTGCAGGTGTAAGGAGTTCATTGCTCAAGAGCTTCTCAAGACGTTTCTTTCTGTAGAGATCTCGGATCAAGATGCTGCCGCCGAACCTCGTAAGGCGCTAAGACTGCTGCAACACAATTTCAGATTTCTCCTTCAGAATCCGGTGAGAAGCAAGTTGTCTCTGTCTTTTATGTGTCTGGCCCAATTCTTTGACAAATCTTTATTATTTTTTCTTCCCTTTGTTATATTTTGCAAGATTGGAGAACAATGTCTAAAAGACAAAGTCATGGTTCGCATGAGAAATATCAGGAATGATCATCAGTTGACCTTCATCTGTCGGTGTATCGGATTTTTTCAGGATTGGATGTCCAAATGTGTGCTCAAAAGTGACTTTTGATTCATCATGCAATAATTAACTTGTTAGATATTATATATTTTTTTTATTTGGTCTGTTTAGCTGTTTTTCATTTTACCAGATACTTATTTTCAACTCCGTCAACTGTCACCAAACAATAGTTTGCTTGTCAGATATGATTTATGGTATAATAATGGCTTAATCGTTCAACCATAATGTCCAACTTGAATATTTTTATGTCGATCTTCAATCGTACATATTACCCAGAACAAATCCTGAAAGTACAAATCTTACTTTAAATATCATCAATATTTAATTTTCTCTCAAAACATCTAGCTCAGTACTCTAGTGTTGAAAAGTGCATAAAACAATTTGTCACAATGTAAAGTGCTTTGTTCATTTGTTTCTTTGTGCTCCAATAAAGAATAATGCATGATCATGACTAAAGCACTTTCTCACTATTCTTGCTTTCAGTGCACTAAATCAGTTTCCAATTTTGTTTGCTTTTTTTTTTTTTAAACCTATTATAAACTGAAATTAAGATTTTAAAATATTTGTGCTTTTAATAGATTAAAACTACTTCTAAAATGATTAATAGATTGAAAGGAAATCTAATCAAGCTTCATTTCATGATTTTAACATTTTATTTTTTATAATTTGTTGTTATCAACATTTATTAACCACAGATTTATTTTGGAGTCAATCTATAACCCCCCTTCCCTTCCCCTCCCAATCCCAGTGCACAAATACAAAAAATGTCAAACCCACATTTAAACAGACACACAAGTAGAAATACATAAGTACATAAAGAAGACAAAATTCAACAAATAGAAAAAAAGGACACGCCAATAAAAATGTTTCTCCCTCCGCTGCCCCTTGCTAGGACACTTCCAAATGAAACGAATAACTGCCCCATTTCCTGCCAAAAATTGCCAGATTACCCATCAATCTGGAAGTCATCTCCTCAAAAGCTGCCACTTTACCCAACTTGGTGCACCTCTCTTGAAATGAGGGCACATCAGTTGACTTCCACCCCCTTAGGATTAGCTGTCTGCCAATCATCACGCTGGTTGAGGGTCCAGAGCTTTGTGTGTGATGGGAAAATACATGGGTTGTGTCCCCATCTTCTGACTGGCATTGCTAGCAGGTGGGTGTGTCTTTAAGACCAAGCCTATACAATCTAGAGGGGGTCCAATAGAATCGATGTAAAATCTTATATTGCATCAGATGCTCCCTTGCATCTCTAGATGTAGACTTGATGTTTTTAGAATCCTAGCCCACACTCCCTCCTCCAATACCAAGTTTAAATCTTTCTCCCGTAATCATTTGAGAGAATTTAAAACTCCATCCCCCAGACTCTGAATTAGTAGGGAGTAAATAAACCAATGCCTCATGACCTTTTCCAAAAGCAGTAATCACCACTTCCTGAGTATCTGCCGCTTTCGGGGGTTGTATGCTACCCCACAAATATTATAAATCCTTTTTAAGAGAAGAAATGTTTTAAACATTTGTGTGGATGACTCGAAGAACACTATATGTATTACTTGGTGCAACTTGCCAAGTCTGTTTTGCAGGCACAGAATCTTAAATGGTGCTTGATTCTGCTTTATGGCACTTTGTGGCTATTTTAGAACACTTCATCCACCTCACTTGTTTGAGTTGCTTTTCACAGATATTAAAGTTGTCAATAGAGGGCAGTGTCATATAAACCTCCATTTCTAAAGCTGCTGCTTCATTATATTATGTGTGGGACAGTAAATGGTTATGAATGAAATTATGTTTGAACTGATTTGATTATAAAGCAAATTACAAAATTAAAGCTTTAATGGAGTGAACATTAACAGTTATTAGATTTTGTTCCCTGTCAGGCTGTGTTTGCTGTATAAAATCTACTGGTTGAAATAGAAAGAAATTGTCTTCTTATCGCTCAGCTTGTCTAGAATAAATTGTGTGTGAGACGCTGTCAGATGTGATGTACTAGCATCATTTGCACTAGCAAAGCATACATTGATTTTCTTTTGAACAATTAATGAAGAAAGAGTACCCTTCAGGGTTTTATAACATTTTTGACAGTTATGCAACTATTACTGTAGACTCAAATATTCCATGAAAATGTCCCCTTAAGCTATTCTTGAAAGCTGGCTTTTAAAAAAAACTCCAGTCTTACACTTTTCTGAAACCTTCGATAAACATTTGGTCTTGATAAACATTCAATTTTGGGACATCTGATAAATAGAGAAAATATTTGTTTAGTTTTCTTTTGTTTGTGGTTGGTTTTTGTTTATATAGTTTTTTGTTCAGGTTATGTGTTGTCTGTTTAGCTTTTGGTTTTTGTTTTGTTTTGGATCTTGTTTGGTTGTGTGTTTTAAAGATTAAAAGGCAGTCAATCAACTAAAAATAGTAATTGCATGAATTGCTTTATCCATATTAATTAACTGAATGAATCACATATTTCTTTGATGAAAATAAGTCCTGATTAATTTAATAGACATGTGCTTTGTCATTTCCATATCATCAAATACAAGCCTATCACTGGCCCATAGTCCACAACAATTAACTTTGCATTTGAGTTTGCCAATATGGCATGTTGAATTTGTTGATTAATTGCTTTACTTTTTTAAATTTACACGTTAAAACACCCCTAGTATTTAATTTACTTTTGCATGTGGTTAACTTCTGATAACATTAAATATTAGGTGCTGCTGTAAAAACAAATCATTACTTAAAAACAAAACAAAAAGTGCATTCCTTAGAAAAAGACAACAGTTTCAAAGTCGCATCATGAAAGTAAGGTAACATAATTACAGACACTGTGTTTTGAGTGCCGCACGCCGCACGCCCCATGGGCTTGGTGATCATTAAGAATCACAGGGCACCATTACTGTAGTATATGCAATGTATAAAACAGTGCCTGCAGCCCTCACACACTAACATGCACATGTTTCTTTTCAGGATCCCAGAACAAAAGCTCAAGCAGGTGAAGTGCGGTACGTGGGCAGGTAGTTATTCTGAGGTGGGCTGAAAGCAGATCAGGTGCACCCATGGGGACTGGGGGGGGATTTCTAGCAGAAACTACACAGCTCTGTTACACAAAAGGGAGACCGCTCACTGACACTGCTTTAACAAGATGGATCTTTTCCTGGCCAGACTCTAGGTTTGGAGACACTATCTAGGTCACATCATAAAATATCTGGATTTATTAAAAAAAACTTTGTTTCTTTATCAGTTTAGTTTTAAAGGGATAGTTCACCCAAAAATAAAAAAGTGTACAGAAATTAAACATGTCTGCACTTACAGTACCATGGAAGTCTAATGCAAAACATTCAACTAATTAGTTTTTTCATAGTGAAAATAATTTTCTGTGGTTAACAGCATGCCATGATGCTATCTATAAAGTTTAACTTGTGTTTAGGATTTTTTTGTTTTGTTTTGTTATAGTTTTTTATTTATTAGGGATGTCAGTCTGTTAAAAATGGTAATTGAACGAACTACTTGATATGCTAATATATTTAATTAATCA